>NC_047504.1:12532767-12545267 GCF_902827115.2 Pseudochaenichthys georgianus | reverse complement strand
GTAAGAAGTAGAAAGTACAGGTATTTGAGTTCAACATGTGAGAAGTAGAAAGTACAGGTATTTGAGTTCAACATGTGAGAAGTAGAAAGTACAGGTATTTGGGTTCAACATGTAAGAAGTAGAAAGTACAGGTATTTGGGTTCAACATGTGAGAAGTCAAAGTAAAAAGTCGTCAGAAAAATAAGTAGTGGAGTAAAGTACTGATACCAGAAGAATGTACTTAAGTACACTCGCCTCGTTTCTGTGGCAAATCCGCTCGTTGTGCTAAAACAGGACATCGAGGGCAGACGGAGTAACGGCTGCGTGTCGGGGAATTAGGCGGCAGCCAATTAAACCCTGGAATCAAAGGTGAAGCGTCTCTGCTTCTGATCAAAGACATAAAACGACTCGCTGAGGCTCGACCCGCACGTATTCCTTTAAAGAAAGAAGCATTTAATTAATCCAAAACGGCCTGTTAAAAATAACAACTTGATTGCAGTCAGGAAGGGGGGGGGGGGGGGCATCTCCGTAACAATAAAAATAAAGGATGCTCATTTGGCCCCGGCGAATAGGAAGGGCAGTAATGGACGACGGAGGGTTTCTCCAGCCAGAGAGCATTGTGGGTATTGATGCTCGCTCGCAGGGTTCCATTAGAGAGATTGATGCCTGGCTCTCCGTCACGGCCGCTATCCCCCCCGGCCGGCAGAGACTTAGTAAATGAGTTCATTAGTTTGGTGACACACTCTCCTCCTGCAGAGCGGGGGTCTCCAGAAACACGAAGTCACGACAGCAGCTCGGCTCCTTGGAAGGACGTGGGCCTTTCTACGAACGATACTCAACACAGAAACCTGAACGCCAGCTCGGTCAGAGGAGGAGACCGTGGGAGAGGCAGCATTCCCCTTTCCCCGCACCGTCTCTCTGAGCGTACGGGGTGTGTCTGTCCGCCCGGTCCGTCATGTTCAATCTTTAATAATCCACTCCTTGCTCAATTAATGTATATCATATCCTGCTTTATAGACAGATGGAGAGATGGATGGAGAGAGAGATGGATAGATGGATGGATAGATAGAAAGAGGGATGGATGGAGAGATAGATGGATAGAGAGATAGATGGATAGCAAGATAGATGGATGGATAGATAGATGGATAGATGGATGGATGGATAGAGAGATAGATGGATAGATGGATGGATAGATGGATAGATAGATGGATAGATGGATGGATAGAGAGATAGATGGATGGATAGATAGATAGATGGATGGATAGATGGATAGAGAGATAGATGGATGGGTGGAGAGATAGATGGATGGATAGATAGATAGATGGATGGATGGATAGAGAGATAGATGGATGGATGGATAGAAAGAGAGATAGATGGATGGATGGATGGATAGATGGATAGAAAGAGAGATGGATAGATAGAAAGAGAGATAGAGAGATGGATGGATGGATAGAGAGATAGATAGAGAGATGGATAGATGGATGGATAGATAGAAAGAGAGATAGAGAGATGGATGGATGGATAGAGAGATAGATAGAGAGATGGATAGATGGATGGATAGATAGAAAGAGAGATAGATGGATGGATTTATGCGGCTGCAACTCCAACATTTCCCAACTTGGGATCCATGGTACTTCTTCTCTAATCTTATCTGTGTGGTCCTCTGAGCTTCACGGTGGACGTGCTGCTCCACAAAGGAAACAGAACCAGCTCGTCGTCTCGTTCAGCCGCTCTCAGAATGACCGCCTCTGAGGCCAGGACGGAGATGGTTGCTTCAGAGTTCATTAGGCCGCCGAACACCACCCGCACGGAGGACAGGGTGCCATCGTGGGGAGGCAGGGCATCTGTCAGCGGGGGGGCAGACGCCTGATATCCTCTCACTAATTAACCCTCTGAAGCGTGTGTGTGTGTGTGTGTGTGTGTGTGTGTGTGTGTGTGTGTGTGTGTGTGTGTGTGTGAGAGTCTTTATTGTTAGATAATGAACTTCTGAGAGAAAAACAACCCCAGAGCGAGGAAGAGTTATCACGACTGAACTTTTGCACTCCGATGTCTCCTGGTTTTAGTCCTTGATGCGTTTCCTTTCCACATCAAGGATCCTAGGCGCTGATGGAGAGTGGAGGAGGTCAGCTGGGCCTCGTCGTCCTAGTCCTTTAGCCTTCAGACAATGATGCACATCTCGTAACCGCTGGCGTCAAAACGAACTTGAACATGGGATTTATTTAGTAGGAGACAATTGTGGAATTTGTTGAATGCTATTTAGGTTTAGGGGGGGGGGGGGGTTAGAGGCGTGGTCAGTACAAGATGAAAACATTTACACACAGGAGAAGAGAAAGGGCCGCCGTAAGAGTGTGTTGGAAAGTATCTAGGTACATGTACTCATAAACTCAGAACAAGTACACATTTCAGATACTTTGATGTACTTTATACTTTTACAGTTTGGAAGCAACTCCTATATATATATTGTTCCAAATAATAACTACTTTTTGTACTTTTTGTATTTCTAAACTGTGCTTTTACTTGTTTTACTGCAGTAAAATATATGAGTACTTCTTCCACTACTGGATTAAAGTATTTTCTCAACACCTCTTGAACACAAACCGATGTTAGAGGGTCAGACATGTCCATAAAACATAATATTACGACTGCTTCGCTTCTGATTTCCATTTATTTTTGTGCAATACTTTTGACGAGTAATCTCAAAGTCATCCAACATACCTTTGTTTTATTAAGAAAATCATATATGAAGTAGTTGAGAAAGCTATTACAAATGTATCCCAATGTGTGTGTGTGTGTGTGTGTGTGTGTGTGTGTGTGTGTGTGTGTGTGTGTGTGTGTGTGTGTGTGTGTGTGTGTGTGTCAATACTCACACTCTATATCCAGGAACATGCTCTTCTGATGGCCTCCGATCCGGCTCAACGCCTCGCAGTCAAAGCGACCCAAATCTGTGAGCTTCACGCCGCTGATGGTCAACACCGACTTCCCGTGACGTCCGCGCACTTCAAAGCGTCCGTCCTGACTCTGCACACACACACACACACACACACACACACACACACAACTTATGTTAAAGTACATCAAAACTGCACCAGGAGAAGTCGTTTCCTTAAAGGCATCAAGCGAGAAAAGGTCACAGCATTCCAGCTTCGTGGTTCAGTTATAGAGCATCCTGGGTAATGGAGAATTGGCATTTCCATCCCTATAATTTCCACACGGTTATTTCCCTGATAAGTGGTTTGTCAAATCCAGATAAAAAGCACAGCGTTTGAAAGAAAGGTGAAAGAAAGCAGCTAATCCGAGAGACCAGGGGTTCTGGAACAGATTATAGTCCTTCTGAATAATAGGGCCATTTGTGAGGACGTATTCGTGACGGGTCATGCAGGGCTGGATTGAGATACACAATATATACATCTTTAATTCACGCTGAACCTGTGAGCTATTCCGGCATCCTCACCCCCTAGTCTTTTTCCTGTAAAGCTTTATTATTGTTATTACCAGGCCAAGGACTCCATAAAGACACGTCCTTAACTTGATACGCCTGAATGTCGGACCCTTGATCCCCGCCGACCCGTCTCGCAGCAAACGGTCACTTCTCACGCAGAGGCGGGGTTAATGCAATAAACTGCCGATTTATTACAAGGTCGTTACGTCTGTATGAAGACAGATGGTATCAATCTGAAGCCACGGGTCAATTACTGCAGACGAGGCTATCGTTCCAGTAATAGACATTCTCCCGTAATGAGAAAAAACAGCCCGGCAGCGTCCTCTGTGCCGACGGTTACCGCACAGATAACCTCCGTCACCCCCAGGACGACTTCCAGAGGTCCTGCCCTCCCGCTTTGAAGCTGCAGCTGGGCTTCTGTTTTGATAGCAAGTGGAAGCAGAAACACTTCCGAACAATGCCATTTTGTATTACAATTACCTCTTACGAACCGTTTTAAAAGTACACATCCTTTTCCAGTCGTGCCTTCTCACCGCCAACACATCTCAACCCGCTCCAGTGTTTCTCCCTCAACATATTGTAGTTGCTCTGACATCCCATTGGTCCGGAGACGAGTCCCGCCACGAATAGGAAACACAGATTTAGTGGAGTTCTTCTTCTTATTCATGGAGTCGGAGAGCGCCGTGGGGTGTCTTCTGTGTAAGTACCGACCGAACGGCACACGGCACACATTGGGGTGGCAATCTATCCCGGGCTCTTGAAGCCTTTCGGAGCAAACATAAATATGGGTATCAGTGCCAGCAGCAACATCTCATGATTGGAGGATACCGGCCGTAACGGATCGGCTGGTTATCTGAACATGTCATACGAACACAATCATGAACCCACCTCAGACCTTCCTTCTGATAAAGCTTATAGTTAGGGCTGCTGATATAGGCTTAGTTTGGGTTTTCTCTGGAAGGTTTTCCTTATACGATGTGAGGGTCTAAGGACAGAGGGTCTGAGGACAGAGGGTCTGAGGACAGAGGGTCTGAGGACAGAGGGTCTGAGGACAGAGGGTCTGAGGACAGAGGGTCTAAGGACAGAGGGTCTAAGGACAGAGGGTCTGAGGACAGAGGGTCTGAGGACAGAGGGTTATAAGGACAGAGGGTCTGAGGACAGAGGGTCTGAGGACAGATGGTCTGAGGACAGAGGGTCTGAGGACAGAGGGTCTGAGGACAGAGGGTCTGAGGATCTGAGGACAGAGGGTCTGAGGACAGAGGGTCTAAGGACAGAGGGTCTAAGGACAGAGGGTCTAAGGACAGAGGGTTATAAGGACAGAGGGTCTGAGGACAGAGGGTCTGAGGACAGAGGGTCTAAGGACAGAGGGTTATAAGGACAGAGGGTCTGAGGACAGAGGGTCTGAGGACAGAGGGTCTGAGGACAGAGGGTCTGAGGACAGAGGGTCTGAGGACAGAGGGTGTCGTATTGTCATACTGATATTCTGTACAAACTGTGAAGACCACTGAGACAAAATGGAACATTTGTGATATTGGGCTATAAATAAACTTTGATTGATTGATTGATTGATTGATTGATTGATTGATTGATTGATTGATTGATTGATTGATTGATTGACCTGAGGAGTGGACACACGTTACTTTTAGTTAGCTAGTTACTGCTCTCAAAAAGGTAACTAGTTACTTTATTAGTTACTAAATTATAAAAGTAACAAGTTACTTTACTTTAAAAATAATATCAATACAAGTTTTTGTGTTGTTCTGTGGCACCGTAAGAGAAAAGCCAACTCCCCACATGTAGCTACATTAGCTAGGTGCTTCAGGAGATTAGCATGGCTGCTTTCTGTCTGCTCACAGTTTACATCTGACCGTAACATCCCCACACATTGAAAATAGTGGTTATATCTCCACGTTGTAAATGCGCTGCTGCTCTCGCTGATACTTGCATCTGCCATAGTGTGTGTGTGCGTGTGTGGTGTTTGTGTGTCGTGTATTTTCCCCATAAGGCAAGACCCGCCCAACTCTGTTTCTGATTGGCTTACCCTGAAACGTTACCCCTCGTTAACCAATCACCACTCCTCTGTCCCAACACTGCTTTTCACTCACGGTTTTGTTATTTTCTTGAGTTTTTATTAAGTCCTCTTTTAGTTAGTTCTTTCCTCCTTGTGAGCTCCTTTTGTTACTTCCACCACCTACTCTGTTCAGAGGGAATACCTGAGCTGGGAAATATACACTTCTTTTATATATTCAAGACTTTGTCTCTGGGTCGTGCTCGGGTTCATCCGTTCGTGTGGAGGTCCTGACAATCAGGACGAAAACCACCCGTCTGACTTCCCCCCTTGCTCTCCGACAGTCGATCAACGGCTTTAAAAGTGCAACGACAGAAGAGAAGTTATTTAGCTCAAGGCCAGACGGCCCAGACCAAGCAAGGAGGCAGAGGCAGCACGTCCCAAATATAACCCGGTGTGGGCATTTATTGCAGCATGAACACAACACACACGGCCTCAACGTGGGCACCGCCTGCAGCCACCGGGATCTCTCACACACTGCCAGCCTCCAAGCAGACAGGGCAGCAGACCCTACACACACACACACTCATCAGCAATTCCACACAGGTGGGGGGGGGGGAAGACAACACAGGGCACCAGGTGCACACACTCAGCAGCCACAGGCATGGGGGGAGGGGACACTTTAACATGAAACCAGGAAACAGAGACAGACAAACTAGTTACATACATCCCCATGCAATGTTTTTAGTGCTATATTACCCGTAACGGGATCGATGGGCGCAGAGATCACCTCCGGTACAGATGTGTCTCGTCATTGCATATATGAATGTACAGGAAATGCAACATGGTGCTGCAGGACATCTGAACCATCACTTCCAGATGCACCAAGAGAGATCTTGGGTAAAGCTTGTGTTTGATACTTCATTTGCTGCAGTAGCCAGTTAGCTTAGCTTAGCTTAGCTTAGCATAAAGACAGGGTACTTTGGCTTCATCCAGATGTACCGAAATCTGCCTAGCTGCACCTCTAAAGCTCACTTATTACCATGTTACTGCTATCTTATTATATCATTGTCTCGTGAGGTTGCCCGGAAACAAGTGGAGACTGAGAGGAAACAAGTGGAGACTGGAGGAACAAGTGGAGACTGGAGGAAACAAGTGGAGACTGGAGGAAAACAAGTGGAGACTGGAGGAAACAAGTGGAGACTGGAGGAAACAAGTGAGACTGGAGGAAACAAGTGGAGACTGGAGGAACAAGTGGAGACTGGAGGAAACAAGTGGAGACTGGAGGACATCTGTTCTTGCTGCAGAGAAGGGAACACGGTGAGTTGCTCTCCTTTGCCCCTCAGCGCGTTGAGTCTGCTCGTCTGCATGCATGTTGCTGTGCTTCTGCACATTCATGACAGTCAGTCTGCTATAGATTTCCCGGGTAAATCAATGCACTCCCAGCCCCTCGTAATGCCCCTGCCTCTGCTAATCCTCATTATGAGTCTAAGCCCCTCTTCTGAGTCGCAGCTTCTTTATGTTGTCGCTTGTAGTCTGCTGCGGCATTATCCTGTTTAGAATGGCTTATCGTCGCTCTTATCGTCGCCGTACTATCAACCAATGAGGCGCGGCGGCTTTCAGAGGCTCGGCTCGGCACACTCCGCTTGTTTGGCTGAGGTCAATAGGATTGGGAAAGTGTGTGTGGAATAGGAATGTGCTGGAGAGGTGGAGAACGGGAGGAGAACCCCCCCCCCCCCCTCTACAAACTGACAGGGTCTGTCTAGAGACCCACTCAGCCTCCCAAAGCACAGCCTGTTTGATATGCAGCTCAGTCAGACGACAAGGCGAGCAGCTAGACGTGAACACACACACACACACACACACACACACACACACACACACACACACACACACACACACACACACACACACACACACACACACACACACACACACACACACACACACACACACACACACACACACACACACACACACACACACACACACACACACACACACACACCACACACACACACACACACCACACACACACACACACACACACACACACACACTCTGTAAACACGTGAAGGCGGAAACATTTGATATCAAATCTGAGCCACGACACTTTAAAAACAAATCTGTGCTTGCGGTGAACACGTGAAGCTACATCTGGAACGCCTCGTCCCCGACGGGGTTCTGGAGGAGATGTGTGTGAGTTCAGCCAAAGTGCGGCAGTATTTTCAGATATTAAAAATGTCAGCTGCAAATGTCAGCGTCAGTGTCGTCTGATTCTGTCGGGCTTATTCAAACAGTTTGGGCTGAACGCGGGGTGATTACAGTGACGCCGGCAACATGACATTTAAAGACGGCTCTCCGCTTGGAGGCCGTGAGCGCTCCCTTTTCTGTTGTCTTCTCTGTCTCTCTGCTGCGCAGACACCGGGTCCACCCTGGCTCCGCCCCTGGCTCCGCCCCTGGCCGCCCCGGCTGACCCCGCCCCGGCCCCGCCCCTGACCCCGCCTCCCCAGGTGTCTTAATTCCATTCAGCTGGGGACTTAAAAGGAGAAGCTGGAGGAGATGAGGCGCTATCTCTATCTTATGCCGGAAGACTTCGTCCGTGAACTTTACTCTCTGCTGTTTAGGATCTGGAGAGCCCTATTTTGTCTGTGTACTCTGGAGGACCTGGTCGCGGCTTTATTTTACCCGTAGGGATTTGTTAGATCTCTGGGAAGGCGAGGGAAGCTCTGGGTCCTCCGTGGTGCGGCTGGCCCAGGCCCCCTTCTTCCTCGTGTTTGTCCTCCAGCCCGTGTTCAGTTGCCGGTTGTCCCGTGTGAGTACGGCGGTGGTCTAAATAGATGAACGCCGTTAAGTGCTGCGTGCTTGGTGTGTTTTATTTTATGTTGCGGGTCTCCCCACGAGCCACTAAGTAGAGGGCGGGTCGTAACAGAGGCCAACGAGGTGACAGCCAATCCACGCCTGAACGTTGCTATTATCCGTTTTCCGTGGGATTTCGCTCGGCTGTGTGCAGTCGTTGGGACCAGGTGTCAAATGGAGAGTAAACAATAATCTCAAGTCTCGGTGTCGATGTCAGAAGCTCTTGAATGAACGGATGAACACAAAGCCGTTTGCTAACCTCGGTCCTACTGTAGGCGAAACAAAACAACCGTCCCTCGGCTCGTAATTACATTCCAGCAAGTGCATCCATTATGTCCTCTTAGCGGGGTCAAGGTGTTAGTCGGCGGAGAAGGAGAGGAATGGAGGCAGCATTATGCACTGAGTAAAGCTAAGCCCTGTGAAGCTTAATGTCTCTCACCGAGAGGAGTGTGTGCACGCTGGATATGCAGATTGAGAGCAGATTGAGAGAGGAACATCCTGCCTTAAACCTAAATGACGTCGACCATCCATCACTTCTCGTGTCGCTGCAGCCGTGTTTGTCTCCTCGTGTGTTTAGGCGTGTTGGGTTTGCACCACGCATTTCCATAATTGCATTTGCTGCGGGAAGAGAAGCACTTACTCTCATTTTCCGCCGTGATTTATCAGCCCGAGCGATTCGAGCCAATGCACACATTCATTTATCTCCGTGTGACCTTTTTTCCCCTCGGCAGAAAGAACGGCTGCCATCTTTTTTTTCTGCAAAAGCTTCTCCTCGTCAGTGACAGAAGTGCATATGGTTTTGACATTGACGGCGCAGTCGTTGAAGAACAATTACTTTTCCGACAAAATGCGGATGCTGCTCTTTGGGGCCGAGTGAATAATGGAGAGAGAGAGACACCTAACAGAAGCTAGGCGTCTTTTCGATTCCTCAAAGTGGACCTATCATGCTATATTCGAATAATATAGTGTAGGACCCTATAAGGCATATTTATACTTTTTATTTTTCAAAATAACAGATCATGCATTTTAGCCATTCCTCATTTCGCTTAATTTAACACCGTCTTTACACGGGCTGATTCTGTGAGAACAGCGCCATCTACAGGCCTGGCATACGTACTACCGCGTCTCCAGCGCTTTCGAACGGCAATGTCCGTGGCTGTCTCCTCCTGATTGGTGGAGTTGGCCCAATAGCAATAGAGCGACTTCTGTGACGTCAGAGAAGTGTTCAAATCTGGATCAGTCTGTGTCGGATCCGCTGCAGCCCCTTTTTTAGAGATTTGGGTACGGAAGGAAATGAGGAAAAAGTGCGTTTTGCACGATAGGTCCCCTTTAAGTTGCATTTAACAAAGTGTACATTGAAAGTGCTAACCTGAAACACTTCAAGGTTCTTCCTCTTCTTTGTGCCGGGAGTTCAGAATCAGAATAAAGGCGAGAGCTGATTTCCCTTGAGATAATAATCACAGCAATGTCTGGTGAACGCTTGCAGAATGCAGCTTTTATATTAAAACTGGGTTGTAGTGTAAGGACGCTGATGCAATGCACAGGAAGGCATGTGGCTTTGTGAGCTCTGCACTCAGGGAAGACGAGGATCAATCAACACTCTCCAAAGCAAACATCCTCTGCGTTCCGACAGGCTCTTCTAGCAATAAAGGACTAATTGTACGGCAGATGGGAATAAGTACGCCTGCTTTTATTTTTATGAGCGCGTATACAAGTAATTACCTGTTAATGTCGGCTGTTTCTTTTAGCACTGGACCGGTGTGAGCACAAACAGTTCAGTGTTTTCTACATAAATAAACATTGTGACATTTTAATGGTTGCCATAAGAACAAAAACAGAAGAAAATCACCTCGCGTGGAAATTGTTTTTGTCGCACGGAAACATGTGACATCCATTGGAGTGGTTTTGAGCGCTAGCTGCTGCGAGGTGAGGTCGTCTCAGGGCACTTTTGATTTATCAGAAGCTCATTAGTGGAGCTCGGTGACAGCAGATGAAAACAGGGCGGCTTTCTGAAGTTCAGAGAGTAATGGCATATTCAAAGACACTCGGATAACGCCCTACCGTCGTATTGTGTGGAAGGCATTCACGATAAATCAGAGTTTACAAACTAATGAAATAAACAAGAGGCATGGACCCTGAATAAAGGGATGGGGAAGTTTCATCTCACCGACGCCTTCTCCGGGACCTTTACCTGATTTTCCATGACCACAAAATGACTCTTTCTCAGCGGTACCACTGGAAATGGTTTATTTGAACATGGAACAGGAACATAAGGTCTGCATATGAAACATGTGCCCATCTAAAACAAATCCTACTTTTTGTAATCTTAACCCGGACAAAGAAAACAGATCACAAGCTGCATTGGCTTCCAGTTAGTGAGAGAATTGACTTTAAGACTTTAATGCACACATGTAAAGCACTAAACGGGCTAGGACCCACATATATCAAGGACCTCCTTCAGTGGTACGACCCCAGCAGACCCCTGAGGTCTTCAGGCGCAGGCCAGCTCATTTGTGAGATCAAAGCGTGGGGAAGCAGCCTTCTGCATCTAGAACATCTGAGAATGGCTAGCACTTTTTTTTCTTTTTAATATGGCTTTTCAAATTTAAATGTTCTAATTGTCGAACTGTTAAACATGGTTTTTTGCTTTTAAGTAATTATTTTGTGTGTTTTGTATTTCTTCTCAATGTATTGTGTTTCCTCTGTTTGATCCTGTAAAGCACTTTGAATTGCATTACTGTATGAATTGTGCTATACAAATAAATAAATGCCTAGCCTCAGTGTTGTAGTCAAGTCACCAATTCACGAGTCCAAGTCACCCTCGAGTCACCACTCTTCGAGTCCGAGTCCAAGTCCGAGTCACCAAGGGAGAGTCGTAGTCGAGTCCAAGTCCAAGTCCGAGTCACCCAAGGAGTGTCCAAGTCGAGTCCGAGTCATCATTACCTGTGTTCGAGTCCGAGTCCAATTCCGAGTCACTTAAGAAGAGTCCAAGTCAAGTCCGAGTCACAAGTCTTCATGTATTAATCTTCGTGGATATATGTTTTGAAATGTAGCTGCTCCTCTACATTGCTGTTATCCTGTCTATTGAACTGCTGTGAAGCGACTTTGGCTACAATTCTTGTAATAGGTGCTATACAAATATAAAGCTTATTTCTAATATTAATATTATTATATATATAAATAAACTATATTTAAAATGAGTTACCTTTTAGAGAAGTGATTATATTTGTATGCCAATATTTTTCTATGGTAAAGTTTTCGTTTTGCACTTTTATTTTGATAGTAATAAGATCGGGACTCTTATTTTGAAGGAACTTTTACGGGTTAATTCAGTTTATGATAAAGATTTATCCCCAGAAAGCACATGGCTACTTAGCATGCAAAATGATGTCATTATGCATGTTAAGTATGTGCTTTCGTTATCGGCTGAATCTTTATTTATTGATTAGATCACGTTACTCTGATGATAGTGTTCAAGACAGCCTATATGTCTGAACTCGACCCTTAGAGTAATGTGTTACGGAGCCTTCTCTTCTATATTGTTTCCACATAACGAGCATTTTGCGCTGCTCTTTCCAATGTGGAAGCAGAATGTGTGAAAGCATACAGCACGATGCGGGGTGTGTCTGTAGACATCTCTAGACTGGAACAGCGGGGCCCAGTACGTGAACTCGCCATACAGGATAGAGGACATCAGACTCCAGAGAAAATGTGCTCGAGTCCGAGTCCAAGTCGGAGCGTCAATGTACGAGTCGAGTCCGAGTCATCGTGGGGGGGGAATTCACGAGTCTGAGTCCAAGTCATCCTGCGCGAGAATTCACGAGTCCAAGTCCGAGTCACGTCAATCAGTGCGCGAGTCAGAGTCGAGTCACGAGTCCCGAAAATCGGCACTCAAGTCCGACTCGAGTCCGAGTCCAGGACTCGAGTACTCCATCTCTGCCTAGCCTTGCCTTGCCTAGCCTAGCCTACTAGCTTCTACAGGCTAAAGCAACTAAAATCTCTCACCAGTAAAACACCTCGTCAGTTAAATGCCATTTTACGTCTCATTACTACACCATACAGTATGTATTATCATTATAGTTTACTATTTCGCGATTAGATAAAATATAAATTATATTTGATGCAACTTTAGTTACATTTCCAAAACTCTGGGAAAAATATTGTTTTCCAGGGCCTGGAATTTGCATTTTGAATTTCCATGACTTTTCCAGGTTC
>NC_047504.1:12509172-12531198 GCF_902827115.2 Pseudochaenichthys georgianus | reverse complement strand
AGGTTCTAATGACCGTAAGAACCCGGTGTTAAAACACCTGTAGCATACACTATACTGCATATACTAACTACTGTATGATCACAGTTAAATAGAGGCTTTAAATACAGGAACATGCACTACAACGACAGAATCCAGATAGGTAAGCGTTACAGAACAATATCATGAATGTTGATTTAAAAACAGACAAAACTGTGTTGCTGCTGAATTTAAGGGATTGGAAGATGCTTAACAGGATGGAAGTAAATGCCATCTATTTCCGTCGATTTTTAAACAAGCTATAGTCTTTTAAACTGGTGTACGTCTTCCTTCAATATGTTCTGTATTATCTTTCTAATATAATTGATATCCCGTGTGTCCTAATGTATAGCCTCCGTGCTGTTTGGTGCAGATGGAGATTCTGGCAGTTCCTTCCTTAATATAGCAAGAAATATCATGAATATTGATTTAAAAACAGACAGAAATGTGTTGTTTTTTTGCTGAATTTAAGGGATTGGAAGATGCTTAACAGGATGGAAGTAAATGCCATCGAGAAATAGAAAGGTCTGTATATTTTGAAACGAGCTATAGTCCTTTTAGGGTGCATTCACACCTAATAGTCCGCTTCTCGGTGCGCACCAGACCACAGTTAAGGGGGTCAGACATTAAGGGGGTAAAAACGCAAATCCCGGCTATTTCTACCAGAGCCTCCGCCATGGAGCATCGGCACTTTCCGCAGGTTATTCTCATGCTGCTGTTAGTCTGGAGATCAACAGACACTAGCGGCACGCGCATACGATTATATAATCAGACAACGTCCGTTAAAAAACATTCTAACATAACGAGAGACGTTCTGCAGTCAGGAGGGCGTTTCACCGACGACAGGTGGCTCTGACTTTTATGTAGCTGACGGAGAATTTTTACTTTACACGACACTGTTCAACTCTTAATTCTGCTTCACTCTTTCACTAAACAACCGCGGATGTCTTGAAAGACTCTTTCGCTGAAGATTTTGAAGATATCTGCGTTCTTGTGACACGTAAATACTACGCTTCCTATGTTTTGGTGCGGACTGCGTTCACACCAGCGATGAACCGCTCCAGAGTTCGCAAGCAAGCGCTCCAAGACCACCTCTTTTAGCGGACCAGAGTGCGGTTGTTTATTTCACTTCAGAGGTCTGCGTTCACACCGACCCAAATGAACCGCACCAAGCGGCTAAACGCACCAGGGTTCGATTCAACCGCACTATTCAAGGCAGGTGTGAACGCGCCCTTAAACTGGTGCACGTCTTCCTTCAATATGTTCTGTATTATCTTTCTAATATATATCCTGTGTGCCCTGACGTATAGCCTCAGTGTTCAGGTCCAAAACCACCAGACAGTTTCATTTAGTTATATTTATTTACATGTTGCACTGTTGGAGCAGCCTGTGACCTAAGATATTCATTGGCACTGTAGCTATGCACACATGACAATCAGGGGCGGTTCTAGGGGGGGGCATGGGGGCCAGTGCCCCCCTAACACTGATCTCTGACCCCCCTGTGGCCCCCCTAACAATGAAAAGTTATTATTATTATTTTTTTAAATGTATATTTTCTGGTACTCGGTTTGCCAAAAACCCCCCTCAGAAAATACCTGGCCCCCCAGTGGCCCCCCCAGTCAAATTGGTCTAGAACCGCCACTGATGACAATAAAAGCCTTGCATCCTTGATATTTAACCTTTGGTATCGTACAAACTTGTATCATCATCTCAGCCTCCTCTGACCTCAGCATTGTTGAAGGACTCCTACACGAACTCACTGACAGATTCCACCTTTGTTATTGTACAAGGTCTTATCAAACATCCAACCAGGCTGCACCCAATCAGGTACAACACTCTGTCTCCTCTCACCTCATATCCTTATATCCTTTGTTCATAACCTATAGCCTCAGTGCTGAATGATGCAGATGGAGTCTCTTCCTACCTTGTCTCCGTCCGTGAAGGCCTTGCCGTCGCTCGCTCTCCTCCAGGAGATGTCGGGCAGCGGCTCGCCCTCCGCCCCGCAGGAGATCATGGCGGCGCTGCCCTCCACCGCCGTCACGTTCTTCAGCTGCGTGATGTGGGGCTGGACTGTGGGAACAAGAGGGAAGAGGAATGCGATAAAGACGGTTGTTGGGAAAATACTGTAGCATGTTAACAAAGGTATCAACTGTAGCTGTGAACATGACAGCTGTGTGTGTGATGACCTTGAAGAGCATCAGGACTGCTTGAGGTATGTGATAGCTATGTGATTAACATGATGATTCAGCCTCTATGGAGAGAGACATGTGACACAACCCTCATGGCCAACATTTAAAAGAGTATTACATTATGATACCATACATGTGAGCGACTTTTGTTCTGGAAGTTTTCCTTATCCAGCACGGCGTGAATAGCTTTCTGAAAGTGCTGCAAAGATAAGATGCTCTGAGCAAGCCCTGACACACACACACACACACACAAAATCCAAAGAGTAGTGAATGGAAAATAGTGAGTACTGTACTGGAGGCTCTTAACACCGCCCGGGGGATCTGAGGAGTGTTGGCAATTTCACGTGGTGTTCAACCGCCGGCAGGAGAAACTCCTCTGGGGAGCTTGTCAAAACATTGGGTCACACACACACACACACACACACACACACACACACACACACACACACACACACACACACACACACACACACACACACACACACACACACACACACACACACACACACACACACACACACACACACACACACACACACACACACACACACACACACACACACACACACACACACACACACACACACACACACACACACACACACACACACACACACACACACACACACACACACACACACACACACACACACACTCATACTTACCTACAAGGGCTCTCAGTGGGTGGATCAGTGTTGAGACAAACATAACAACTACACACACAGCTGTTACTATTAATAACAAAGATATTTCCCACTGGTTTGCTGTAGAACTAAATAACAATAATAATAATAATACATGGCACTTACTGTAGCGCTTTTCTAGAAACCCAAAGACGCTTTGACAGTTACACAAAAACGAAGAAAATAGGTAAAGAGACAGACAACTTAAAAAAAATAGCTGTATTTAGATGTCTTTGCCCAACCATTTAAATACAAGAGGTGGAAACAATATCGGTAACAATAGACGCATTTGACATACAAACAACCCTTACAAGTATCCTAATAAAGACACACCTAACCACTATACGCAGCTGTTACTATTGATAACCTACGACCCGTTGGTTTGCTGTAGGACTGGTTTTATTTCTGTCATTTAGTTACGGTATGAAAAAGCCATGTTATTGACATTTCTTCTCCCCTTGTATTAATTGGCATTGCATCCACATGTAGTGGAAAGTAATCATGTAACTTTAAATGTCTAATCCAGTGCTTCTCAAACTGTTTTCAGTAAAGCACCCCCTGGCCGACCCCGAACATTTTTGGATCGAAAAAGCCTATACAAATAATTCCAATATAGTGCTGTTCCCTCAGTGTGTGATTTATGAACTCCTTCATGCATGCATTACAACAAACTAAGGATATTTTCATTTTATGCATGAAAAAAAAGAACGAAAAAAATTTTAAACCGATTTTTCCAAGGAGTTTTTCAACTGAAGTAATATCTGTTTAACAAACCAATGAACAAAATGATATATTATGCAAAACTATAAAATACAATACACAAATTCGTGGTTCTAGGAATATTTTATATAACATTGTGTTTTATATTTAACTTATTGTACTAAGATTATTTTTGTAATCATGCATGGCATTTTTTTAATGAACTTTTTTTAGTTTTTTTTTAAAAATCTCACGTACCCCCTGCAGTACCCCAACGTACCCCTAGGGGTCCGCGTACCCCCATTTGAGAATCACTGGTTTCATCTATTGCCCAACATTTTATATACAAGAGATGGACACAATATCGGTAACAATAGACACGTCTCACATACCCTTATAAGTAGGTCTATCATTAAGTCCTAATATCTGTTCTTTTCTCCAGAAGCAAGTCAAACAGATGAGCCAATGAGAAGGGATTGTGTGCAGACAAAAGGAAGCTGATCTACTGAACTCGACTCAACATAATGGCAGAAGTTTGCCGTGTTGGAGGAATAAAAAGCTTCTTAATGAGATGACATTCCTTATTAAGAAGAAGAGGTGCACTTAAAGGATCGTCTATTAAACCTCGATATTATTTCAGAACGTACTAATTCAACACAAATACACTTTCAAAGCCGACCTACACAGATAAAACTCTCGCAGAGACCAGTCTGAACCGGTTCTACATCAGCACCTTATCTGCAGCCGCCCCAGATGCCCTTCATCATGCAAATATTAAATCGAAAACGTCTCATTTATCAAGCACGGCGCGAAAAGCACTCTTCAGGGAAGACTATTAATAAGGCATTATCTCAAACATTTGCACTCTAAATGGGAAAGAACGAAGCAGCATTTGTGTGCGGAGATAAAAAATCCTGAATTAATTTCACCTTCTAGGTTCGGAGTATATTATTTTTTAGTTCCACTCGTAAATGAAGTTACATTTTAAAGCAGTCTTATTAAGAAACACAAGAGTATTTCACTTGTTTCATTACCTCTGCACCCTTTAACACGTTTACTTTAGGTATTGTAATAACTCAACTTGCAAATACACTTAGTCGTGACACCGTAGACAACGCTAATGGTGCCCTTTGCAGAGGGAAAAGCCACGGATGGTGTCAGTGTCGCGGCATAACATTACACAACGACTGCGTTATGACACTAGAAACATTTCATAAACACACATTTGGATGCATTGTTGGCGAGAAACAGGATAAAAAACCGATTATTTCTGACACTTATATTAACATTTCTTGCTGTGTGGACCATAAATGCACAACACAGCATTTTCTTCCCCTCATATCAATATTTACACGAGCTTTCATCCCCCCTGACAGGTATCAGAGCACTACATATTATATTAACTGTATCTTATGCAACAATAATGTGTGTATTTGTTGTTTGAGCGTCGCAGATCCACAAAGCAAATGTCAGCATAGCTTCTCTGCTGTCATCCCTGATGTTTCTTTAACTCTCCGAGGGCTAAGCAGGAAAACAGTCCGTTAGAAATGCCGTCATGTTATTCCTGGAGCAAGCGATGTCAATTACTCCTTTGTGTTGCTGTCTTGTCTGCTCACAGTGTATGATGTGATCCACGTTAACCAAAGGAAACTATGCTAAGCTAAAATGCTACATCTAAAAAGGGGATTTTCTCCAACGACGACAAAGCCAAGCGTATTCCACCTCAGACGGGAAAGCGCCTGGATGAGACATAGCAATGAATACCCGTTTGTTGCCACACACGGTTCATGAAATGTCGAAACCCATCTGTGTCGGCGAATGTGGAGCAGCTGCTGCAAAACTGGAAACTCCAGAAACGCATTTTCATTTCTTTTATTCTCCGTCTAAATCCCCCGCTTCTGTCACACTGCTCATTTCATTTTGTGCTGAGTCTCATTGCCTTTAATAACGCAATGATACACATGTGAGAGAGGAGACATGTGTTGCATCTGAATGGAAGCTTTGGGATCATAGAAATTATGTTTTTGTTAGCATTAAAATCACTGCGTATGATAAAAACTGATATTTGTTGGACAGCGTTGAATGTGAGCTAAAGTCTACCACACACACACACACACACACACACACACACACACACACACACACACACACACACACACACACACACACACACACACACACACACACACACACACACACACACACACACACACACACACACACACACACACACACACACACACACACACACACACACACACACACACACACACACACACACACACACTTTCCAACATTTCCAATTTGTCCCCATAAGGGAGGCGAGTCCCCACACTTTACTGTGTAAACAGATTTAGGTCCCCACAAGTATAGTAATCCTAGTACACACACACATACCATGTATACATCACTTCAGGGGACATTACATTGACTTGCATGCATTTCCTGGAGACTTATCCTAACCTTAACCATAACCAACAACAGACACACACACACACACACGCACACACACAATTTCCAACATTTCCAATTTGTCCCCATAAGGGAGGCGAGTCCCCACACTTTACTGTGTAAACAGATGTAGGTCCCCACAAGTATAGTAATGCTAGGACACACACACACACACACACACACACACACACACACACACACACACACACACACACACACACACACACACACACACACACACACACACACACACACACACACACACACACACACACACACACACACACACACACACACACACACACACACACACACACACACACACACACACACACCCACCCACCCACACACACACTGCTCTCCTCCCGCCTTGGTTGTCAAGGCCAGTAAAACTAAGTTACAGCTGTGTTTCCCCGCAGCTCAGCTCAGCTCCTCCCTCCTTTAACTTCTTAATTTAAATATGCATTTTGAAGAACAAGCGCTTCTCTCATCTTGAAAGGATGTTGATGACTGGAGCGTAAACATCTCCATACATTTCCATGAGCGCTATCCGAGTGATCTGTGAGGAAATAGCCGGCAGGTTTATGAAAGTAGAAATTGAATTTTTTTATTAGGAGTGGTGCGGCGAAAGAGATATGAAGCCATAAATGAAATATTTTATTTGGGCAGAGATATATCATATTGATGCAGTTGTTGTTGTTGTTGTTGTCGAGGGCTGAGGGACATTTGTGTTTTTGTATGAAATGGACTTTGTGGAGGTCCGTACTATAACGCTTTATGGATCAACATAAAACAAAGCTCACAGTGGAGGGCAGAGCCATTACACTTGAACGCTTTGGTGGAGCTCACGCTGACAGGTCATGCAGAATGAGACTTCTTGAACGAGAGGAAACACACACACACACACACACACACACACACACACACACACACACACACACACACACACACACACACACACACACACACACACACACACACACACACACACACACACACACACACACACACACACACACACACACACACACACACACACACACACACACACACACACACACACACACACACACACACACACACACACGTGGCTAAAGGGCGAACACACCACGAGGAATATTATTGTGAACGCCGCGTTATTTCTTAAGAACAACGAGGAACACACTACATCTTCTTCACGGTGCCGTTTCCATATTACTGCCTGAAGCTCGTAAAACATGACTTCCAAACTCGGGGATCGGGACAATCTGTTATTTCACGTGAAGACAGATTCACCTAAATTAGAAAATCACTTATCTTTAAAGATATATATATATAATATATAATCCATGCATTTGGTTCATTTTGAGATTTCTGTTTTTGCTGGCATCCTAGTGAAGTAGGTGAATGCACTTTGGAACTACTTCTTTACAAAAGAAATAGTCCCTCAAATGTAAGTGGAGCAAGACTTGAAAGCTTTCACCCCCTGACAGGCATCAGAGCACCA
Source organism: Pseudochaenichthys georgianus (assembly GCF_902827115.2). Classification (NCBI taxonomy): domain Eukaryota; kingdom Metazoa; phylum Chordata; class Actinopteri; order Perciformes; family Channichthyidae; genus Pseudochaenichthys; species Pseudochaenichthys georgianus. The sequence goes on along the minus strand of NC_047504.1, from coordinate 12,523,675 downwards.
ACTATTATATTAACTTGATCTGATGCAACAATAATGTGTGTATTTATTGACAATTGAATGTTTGTCTTGGAAACAAACATCTTGAATTTGCAAGTTAAACAAATAGTCAGTAATTTGTCCTTTTTTACGATACGATACGATAAGATCCTAAGTACTGCATCACAGCAGCTCTGCTTGCAACACCAACAAGGACACATGCCAGGAGACTGGGAACAGACATTCACTCTACGATAACTGCTGCCGGAGACACAACCACGAAGGCCCGTTCACGCCCATCGCTCACGGCTTTCTCCTCCAGCGAAGGGACGCACTCAGTGGTAATATATCTAACATACTATGGACCCGGGATTTAACTTGAGGCGTCGTGGATCCGATGCAACACTCACAACATTAAAGAACAAGACAAAGCAGTCTATAGCGTCCATTGGAAGCTCAGAGCTTATATGCACCTCAAAGTGCATGCGTAGTTGACCTTTGACCTTTGACCTGACACAATATTGTATTGCATTTGCCGTCCCCTCGGTCTTTGAATAATCCACTCTGCTGATACCTTACATGCTGATGTAGATAACTGTTGGCCACAGATACAGGTGTGCCGCCTTTCGGAAACTAAATGAGTAGCCCACTAGTATGGCTTGAAACACATGATTACATAAGACAGATTCTACAAAGGGACGTATTGTGTGTACATCCTTACCGAACACTTTGAGGAAGATCTCCCTCTCCTGAGACCCCGCCTTGTTGGTGGCTCGGCAGGTGTAGGTTCCTCCGTCCCCCTGGCGGATGTTACGGATCGTCAACATGCTCCGTCCTCCATCCAGACGGGCGATAATATACTGCTCCGACGGCTCCAGCTGCTGCCCCTTCCTACACACACACACACACACACACACACACATACCATGTATACATCACTTCAGGGGACATTACATTGACTTACATGCGTTTCCTGAAGACTTATCCTAACCTTAACCATAACCAACACATGCCTGACCCATACCCTAACCCTTAACCTTACCCTAATCCTAATCCTAACCAAGTCTTCACCCTAAAATCAATTTGTCCCCATAAGGGAGGCGAGTCCCCACACGTGACTGTGTAAACATATGCAGGTCCCCACAAGGATGGTAATACAAGCACGCACGCACACACACACTACATTTAGACAATCCTTACTTATTTCCTTTACTTGTGGAAAGAAGTTTAGTCAGCACTTCTACTTTTACCAGAGTATTTTTAAACACGAGTATCTGTACTTCTACTCGAGTAAAGGATGTGTGTACATTATGGTAAATAATCGTGCGTATGAGGCTCACTGCATGTAGGGGATTACTTTAGTCCTTGTTATTGTTTGTTTGTGTTCTTTGTACATACAGACCATTGTCTCCTTTGTATGCATATATTTAGCTTCCCACTTCTAAACATTACTTATGCATTGTCGAAGCGCAATAAAAAGATTTTTGAAACACTTGTGAGCATCGGGGGGGAAGTGTGCTCGCACCTGTCAGTGACCCGCTCATAACACACACTGTTTGACGCTACAGATGTATCTCCGCACTTTGGGTGTCGTCTGATCCCATACCAGAGAGGCTAAGTGCTCTGAAGCTTATTGCATCTATAGCTCCAAACATCACAACAGAAACCCTTTCAAGGTGTGACAACAGAATTGTCTTTGAGTGACACATCACAGTATAATTGAAATAACGATGCTTCAATGAATAATGTGTAGCTGTCATCACACGTCTGTCTGTTCCCAGTGGGCGTTTGAGTCTGTTGTGTTGTTGTGTTGTTGTGTACATTGTGTTATGGATGCAGCGCCCGCTAAATGACGGGTGTTTTGTGGAACACGGCGCTGACTAAATGTATTTCCCGATTGGACTCTGTTGGGAAATTAGTCTGAGGAAACACAGCCACATTGATCCATGTCTATATTACGCTTCTGGAGGTCTGCTGTTGACTTACGGCTTCACCGGTAATCTTCAAGGTTAGGGGTACGACACATTGGGGGGGATTTGAGATATTTCCCATTCTCTTACGGATGTAGACGCACTCAAGGGGCTGCGAGCATCTCATAGAGCGGAAAACCCTTTTTAAATTCTCAAACGATGCATGTATGGTTAACAAATAAATAAACTAAACTGCTAATTTCATGAATGCATGTTATTTACATGAACCCACAGGCATGTAGGACAACAATGACGAGTCCCTATTTTGCTTCTTAGGGTGTTCCCTTTCCTATAGTGTGATATTTTGTGCATGTCAATGGTCTGCAGAGGCTCAAATCTCGACCACACACTGCGTGAAAAGCCTCCGAAGGACTGTTTTGTCTCCCGCCCTTAATAAACCCAATGTACTGTGAATAGCATTGTCTCACGAGTTGGCCACAACAAGAGCCAACCGACGAACACATCTTTAATCTGTATTGACAACAGAAAGGTCAAACAGGATGCTAAAGCTGCGGGAACAAGAGGAACACGTGAAAGATCCTTCAGAGAGAAAAGCAGAGTTCAGAGAGAGAGGATGTTCAGCAGGTCAGAGATGCCTTGCCTCGGTGGTGGCCGGCAGATTTCAGCTCAGACATCCAGAGGAAGAACGAATGCTTTCCTCGAACATCGACAAGCTGTGCGTCCTTGAGCAAGGCACTTCACCTCCAGCTGCTTCAATGGCCAGTGGTGTTTGTACTGGCCTGCTCCCAAGTGTGTGTGTGTGTGTGTGTGTGTGTATGTGTGTGTGTATGTGTGTTCTTGCATTACTATACTTGTGGGGACCTACATCTGTTTACATAGTCACGTGTGGGGACTGGCTTCCCTTATGGGGACACATTGGAGGTCCCTATGAGGGGATCATTACTTTTAGGGTGAAGACTTGGTAAGGGTTAGGGTAAGGTTAAGGGTAAGGGTAAGGGTAAGGCATGTGTTGGTTATGGTTAAGGTTAGGATAAGTCTCCAGGAAATGCATGTAAGTCAATGTAATGTCCCCTGAAGTGATGTATACATGGTGTGTGTGTGTGTGTGTGTGTGTGTGTGTGTGTGTGTGTGTGTGTGTGTGTGTGTGTGTGTGTGTGTGTGTGTGTGTGTGTGTGTGTGTGTGTGTGTGTGTGTGTGTGTGTGTGTGTGTGTGTGTGTGTGTGTGTGTGTGTGAAAGAGACCCTGGCTGCATGAGAGGGTGCATTAGGAAGATACTTAAAAATAAATTATCATGGCTCGGGATAAAGGAGAAACCAGCTTTCAGCTTACAAGGAAATCAGATCTTTTTAATATCATCCAAATCCAATGCCTCGAAGTATGGAGGCGTGACAACCTTCTTATTTTCACCTGTTTATTCAAAATGCATCATCGTGCCCCGATCTGAAAGAGACACCCTGTTTTTAACCTCATAAGCTTCCGTGTGAATCCAATTCAAAAGCTTGGAAGCACGAGCTCAGAATAATGCATAGCTCTAAATACATTCTCTATACGGTCTCAGTCTAGAGCGAGGGGAAAATACAAACACGATATTATTATTTGGGGGATTTCTAGACCCAGTTGTCCGCAGCTTCGTGCACTGAAGGAGAAAGAGAGCGAGGACGATTAGAAGTCGACACCAAAGTAATAATAACGCTGGCGAGCCGAAGAGGAAATGAAGAGAAGCCCCGTCTTCTGACTGGACTACAGCACCGAATGTCATTATTCTGACTGACTGCTGACAGGTAGTCCATTACCCACGATGCACTGAGACAGGAAATGCAACTGGGAGACGCACGGGGGGGGACGCTGGGAGGGGGTGGCATCAAAAGAAAAAGTAAATTGGGTTGTGATTGTTGTTTGCACCGAGGCCCATTCTTTTGTTGTGATGTGAGCATTTTAATTCTGTTCTGTCGCGGGACTCGCTGACCTGGGAAATGAAGGAGAACACGACGAGGTGTTTCACAGGCGGTGGACTCACCGTGAGGAGGGGGGGGGAGATGCCTTCGACAGAGTCTGTGTATCTACTCAGGCTTTACGGAGTGAAATGCAGAACATGCTAACACCTCTCTACTGCGACATGTCTCCATGCTTTCACGTTCAAACGGTCTCTATACTTCTCATGAGCTGCTGCAGCTACTGTGGGGCTGCTGCAGCTACTGTGGGGCTACTGCAGCTACTGTGGGGCTACTGCAGCTACTGTGGGGCTACTGCAGCTACTGTGGGGCTGCTGCAGCTACTGTGGGACTGCTGCCAGCATCCATAGCACATTAAGAATCAGTGATCTATTTATTTATGAGCGACTAAAAGGCCCTACGCCCATTACAGCCGTATCCTATTGACTGATTGATTGATTGATGACTTTGGGATTGTTGCGTTTACATGTAACCCATACAAATAAGTACATATATAAACGTAGATGGCGGCGAAGATTAACTGGTTTTCGGCTCTCGTTAGCCGGTGTATCGTTAGCCGGTGTTTCGTTAGCCGGTGTATCGTTAGCCGGTGTTTCGTTAGCCGGTGTATCGTTAGCCGGTGTCTCGTTAGCCGGTGTATCGTTAGCCGGTGTCTGGTTAGCCGGTGTCTCGTTAGCCGGTGTATCGTTAGCCGGTGTCTCGTTAGCCGGTTTATCGTTAGCCGGTGTATCGTTAGCCGGTGTATCGTTAGCCGGTGTCTCGTTAGCCGGTGTCTCGTTAGCCGGTGTATCGTTAGCCGGTGTATCGTTAGCCGGTGTATCGTTAGCCGGTGTCTCGTTAGCCGGTGTCTCGTTAGCCGGTGTATCGTTAGCCGGTGTCTCGTTAGCCGGTGTATCGTTAGCCGGTGTATCGTTAGCCGGTGTCTCGTTAGCCGGTGTATCGTTAGCCGGTGTCTCGTTAGCCGGTGTATCGTTAGCCGATGTCTCGTTAGCCGGTGTATCGTTAGCCGGTGTCTCGTTAGCCGGTGTCTCGTTAGCCGGTGTCTCGGTAGCCGGTGTATCGTTAGCCGGTGTATCGTTCGCCGGTGTATCGTTAGCCGGTGTATCAGCCGGTGTCTCGTTAGCTGGTGTATCGTTAGCCAGTGTCTCGTTAGCCGGTGTCTCGTAGCACAGAACGCAGACTGGCAAAGGCTCATCTTCAGTGCCTGTGTAGGTAAATCCCGGTTCCAAGTAGTTCCCATTGTGCTTTCTCTTCATCTTCCCTTTCTTTCTGCGGAATCTGGCTTGTATCATCTTCATTAACGGTAACCTCTTTTCTCTTCAGAGAACCTGATGCGAGCCACCGATCCATGTTTGTGGTTTTTCACGTAACCATGGGTAACCAGTGGTGAAATTAAGTGTTGTCCATAATTAACAATAACAGATATCTTGCGTTTTAACACTACGTTTATATATGTACTTATTTTTACATTTTGCATATGAGGTGGTCCTCGAAAATCCTTGATAAAAAAAAGTGGACCACAGTTTGAGAACCGCTGCTCAAAAAGCATAAAAGTAATAAAATCAAACGTGCTTTTCACATTAGTTTCTCATGTTTTTGAAACTGAAGACACACGTCTTCTCTCTGGCCTTCGAGTCACAGCATGACACCTGACATTTCCCTGTGGTTTGACTTTATATTTTCTTTCTCATGGTATTGTAGTGTGCTTTTATTACATGTTTTATTACACTTTGGCTCGACCAAAAATCGTTTTCAAATGTGCTTTATAAATAAAACTTAATTAGATTTGATCCCCACAACCAACATGTCTAAAACAGCTATAAGTGTAATAATTATCCCGGGATAAAAAGTGCCACATGGAAAGTCTAATTACGCAGTAGCAAATTAATCAAAACGTCACCTCTCACCCGTCGTCGCTGGGAAATATGTCGCTCTATATTATGCACGCTGTTTAATCATTAATATCACATTTCCCCGCGTTGCTGTGTGTGTGAAGACAAGGTAGCACACACCCGGGAGTAAACATGGCTCGAGAAACCAGAGAGCAAGATGAACTAGTCGAGGTCGTTCCCAGCTGTGAGCTGTCTTCAAATGTTGTTTGTACTTCGCAAAGTGATGCATGTGCCTGTTTTCCCCCCGCTATGATCGAGTTCTCTTTCAACCTTCTACACGAGAGACTTCACTTCTCATTACAGTCGGTATCATTCTTGGAGGCTACATGCAGGACTGATGCATTTACCGGCCTAACAACTGTATGGGTTTCAGGGCGTACGGTAGCTCCTGTCATCGTGTTGAATGTGGGATCATGTGACCTCTATGTCTCAATATCTGCTTGTGTCTTTCGATGCACATCTGACAGCTCTTCTTCTTGAGAGCTGAAGATAACCTGACATATGTGTAGCATTGACAACATAATGTTATATCAATGGTGTAAGGGAAACTTCTGCAGCAATGGGAGAGACACGAGGAGAGCTGGAGCTTTGATGTCAAACACTGATAGTTTATTACAAGTCATCGGCCGGAGAATTCACATCACAAGTCACAGCAGCAAAAGGTTCTGACGGCACGGGTGGGTTGCCATGTCAATTCTGATCAGCCTCGCATCTCGATAGACCTTTTAACTAGTTTACAGAGAGTCAATCCACATATTGGGGATGGGCGTAAACATCTGCAGACACAGGAGACGTCTCTCTCATCTGTGGAGCTGAGAAAGCCAGCGCTCTCACAGTCGTAAACCCCCCTGTGCCCACCAGGTCAGGCCATGAAACCTAGCATCAACATACGACTGCATCAACACGTTCCTTACGGGAGATTAGAAGCAGGGGTGGTCGTAAATGTCAACACACAGAATAAGTTAAATGTCTAGGAGTAAAGACTAAATTAATCCCTAACAAATGGAAAAATGAATTATTGAGCAGCAACGATTTAGATAATTGAGTGAAACTCGATGTAGAAATGACAAAATATATAGTAATTAGTAAGAGGCCATATTAAGCTCATTTTAAGGATTCATAATTGTATTTTGGGCCATGTTTACATGCTTTAATGTGACATTTAATAACGTTTTTTGATTGATATCTTTTGTCAAAGAAATCTGTAATAAAATGCCAATATGAAAAAACGTCTTCTGGTTTAAAGCTGCCGTCATAAAGCACAATTAACCCCTTCTCCTCTGCAGTGAAGACGACACATACCGGTGGTTGAAGGCAGAACCACCTCTGTACCATCCCTGAAGAACACAATTTCTTGAGTTTTGACCATAAGTCTGTGTTTTTTTGATAAAAGTTTACATGGACTTCCCCCCCCCCCCCCCTTAGGGGAATTCATCCACAGAAAACACACTGGACGCTGCACTAGGTCAGAAACCAGAGGACACTGTGAGGTCCACCGTAGACGGACCACTTTTGAACAAAATATCCTCTCCATTAAAGGCAGCTCCTTCTGGAACAGCCTCCCAACTGAGATACGGGATCGTCCCACTCTCAATAGTTTAGAAAGTTAGAAACAACCAGACGTGTAATCACCGCGAAATGCACTTTAACACCGGGGTATCTCCTCCTGCCCTTTACATGTCGTAGTACAGTGTGCTGCCATGTGGTAAATGCGTGTGTGCTGCTCTTTCTGCATATCATGTATTTATGTTTTGCTATGTTTCCAAATGTCATGTCCTTAGATGTTGTGTGTGACGGCACGACGGGTGGAAATGAGCTCAAAGCTAAAATCCGGCATATTTACACTTGAAGCATTATTCGTCTAAAGTGTTCGTTAATGTCCCGATTCAAATAAACGGTTAAATGAAAGTGAAAAATAAAAGAAAAGCGTGAAATTGCTAAGAGTGTGTGAGAGTGTGAGAGTGTGTGGGTGTTTAAGTCTCGACACTTAGAGGTGGCTGTGTCTCATTATGTTCAATCAGAGCCAAAGGTATTTAAGTGTTTCCCCCCCTTGGAGCTGCATTTTGAGAGGAAGAATATTGATATTTTATGGGCATGGATAACCTTCACTGCATATCAAACTTACCTACAACTATTCTTTTGAGTGTGTGTTCCTACACTTCAGGGCTGCCATTGATTTCTTTTCATTTCAAAGCAACGCACTGACACCTGCCTGCGGGTCACAGAGAATGTCAGCTGTCTCTCGTCTCTTGCCATTTCAAAACGATCTGGAAGTCACCGTCTGGTTTATTATGCAACAGCTGCACCCTAGTGAAGTCAAGAGGTGCCTCGTGTCGTTAAAAGACACTTCACTTTGCTTTGGAAACTAGAACAAAACATACAAAAACACAGCTTTGGTGGATTTGGATGATTAAAAACAGCTGTAATGCCAAAGAGTTATCGATAGGTGCTCATAGCTTTCTGCTGAGTGGGTGCAGGCTAATTACTGAAACGAGTGGATAGCTGGGGGTCGAATGCTCTTCAGGTGCACATGTTCACACTGCGCTGTGCGAGGGCGGACTGGACACGGCTCTGTTCACATCCAGATGAACTGCGAGCAGAACATCTAACATGGAGGCTGTTTGTCTCGGGTATATTAACTCAGGCATGGGTATGAATACAGATGAACAGATAGCTCAGGTACGCATTAACTGAGTGGTTATTCACCTAGACCAAGACCTCCGTGAGTCTGAGCCCCTCACCCTGTTCCAGTCCCGCCTCAAAACCCACCTCTTCAACTCTCTATCCATAAGCCCCGCCCCCTCTCAATCAACTTCCTCCCGACTGCTTTTCTGTTGTTTTGTTTCTTTTTGGTTCCGTCTTTGTTTTGTTTGTCTACCCTCCCTCCCAAATGTAAAGCGTCTTTGGGTTCAGAAAAGCGCTATATCAAATTATTATATTATTATTATTAAATGTATATATGTTCATTTCTTATTTTAAAAGTGACTTAACTATATATATTTTAATTGTATCTTAAAGGTTATTCTTCTTGAGGGACTTCTTCCTCTAACATCTGTACGTCAGAGTCCAATGATGGGTTTGAAGGAAGCAGGACGTACCTGTGCCATGTGACCAGAGGGTCAGGTGATCCAGAGGTCATGCAGGTGAAGGTCACTGATTCCTGGTAGTCGGCGGTGGCGTTGAAGGCCGGCTGAAACACCGAGAGCACCGGAGGGACTGCAGACACACAAACACAATCAAATCAACATTTATTATAGCGCCAGATCACAAGCAATGCCTCGAAGGGCTGTTCAAGAGCAAGAGAGAAAAAGTAAATGCAAACGTCATCGCAGAACAATTATAAAACACTTAATTGCATCTCTGAAACCTAAATCTATACAATACTAAGGATCGAAGGCAAGATGCCGCGTCCTGTAAACACCCGGAACATGCCTTTCTGTCCCTCGGGGATTTCAGGCAACATGTGGACCGAGCTTTGGTAAGAAAACACGAAGGATCTGAACACAGAGATGTGAATAATACTATTGTCCGATTCTGCTCAGATAAATCCGTGGAGAATGTGTGTCGACAACAACAACAACAACAACAACAACAACAACAACTGTACCATCTGTGATAAACGCTGCCTTTCTTTGGTGAGTAAAGTATTCAATCTGTCGAGTGATCGAAGCTCGGACGTTGTTTTTAGCGTCAGGCTAATTGGTGCGTTTTGTTGCATTACTAAATACTGTCCATATTTACGTTAATGATGTCGCCGTCTGCTTCCAGTCCATATTCCAGACAATATGGTCTGTTTTTAAATGTATTTAAATGGCCTTATTGTGAGGACATTTCTAATTCCTTATGCTTGTTCAAAACACTTCATTGAAGTGAACTGGTGACCTTCCAGTTGCCAAGCCGAGTCCCTATCGACTTCGCCCCCACCACCGTTTAGTGTATCTTCGTAACTCTGGCACAACTAGTTCCTTCGGGATGAATAAAGTCCGATCTTATCTTGATCAGAAAGCTGATTTAAAAGTGTTCCAGGACACGAATCCACACATTTCAGGGCCATTATGAAGAGGTGATAATAACGACAAAACAATTGCCATGCAGAAAATGTACGAATAAATCCAAAATGTCTGGTTAATCTTTTACAAACGGCAGTACTGATGCACAGCAGGGGTATTGACGACTGCATACAGAGTTGAGTGCCGTCGCTGCGGCCATTGTTTGTTTGGACTCATTTCTGCTGAGTCGTTATTACAAAGGCTTAATGGCTGTGATTTTAAGGAAAGATTATAAGGCGTGCGCACACTGACTGGGAGACATATTACTCCTAATAACGTGATAACTGATTGTCCTTGTTCCAGGACACTAATCCAATATTTGCTCACACATATTTGTTTTGAGCCATGATGATGAATTCTATGCTTGTGATGCAGAAAATGTACGAACAAATCCAATATGCCTCCTTAATCTCTTTCAGACAGCAGTATTGATACGCAGCAGAGGTATTGATGACTGTATTTCCTGAGTGCTGTCGCTGTCGTCCAATCAGAGGAGAGCTGTCATCCTGTCATTCAGTAAAAGGAGACATTAGGCTCCGACAGCTTTACGGCACACACGTGTTTATCAGACGTCTCGGTCCATCTCTCCTCCTGTACTTCTACTCCCACCAACACTGATCTCAGACCAGTCTCAGGGCGGGGTTAGGCAGGTTTGCAGCGGCTTATTGGAGAACCATGACACTCCAGGAAGTGCATCCCCTGACTGCAGACATGTGAGCATGCAGCAGCAGGACAAATACTCTAGTCCGAGGCTCGAATGTAGACTTTAAACTCACACTATGGTCTGTTTTTAAATGTATTTAAATGGCCTTATTGTGAGGACATTTGTAATTCCTTATGCTTCTTCAAAACACTTCATTTCTGATTAAATCTGCACGAAAACTCAATAGTGATATTGTTAGGAGGAAATACCTTTCAATTCAAGTTCTTCCTTCGCAACGATGCAACAATCTTACTCAAAACATTTGCTAAAATGTCTGCAATCTGTATGTCTGTCTCCGATGTTCACATAGAGAAAATCCTCTAAAATGTAGACTTTAAAATCACAATGTTGTCTGTTTTTAAATGGCATTTTAAATGTGCTATATATATAATGTTACCTTATTGTGAGGACATGTTCTATTGCTTACTCTTGTGCACGGAAACTCAATAGTGATATTGTCAGTCAATACATAGATCAGACTAGCAGGAAATACTTCCTTCGCAACGATCCTACTCCAAAGACGTGCAAACATGTCTGCACTCCGTCCGTCTGTCTCTAATGAAGATATCAAGCAGGTGGAAATGCAATCCGTACCGTTTGAACCTATTGTATATAAATAAAATCATCTTACTCCCATTCCTGCCAGAAGCTACACCACAGCCCTTCTTTCCAAAGGTCCCATAGCGAAGGCACACGAGGGCATAATGATGAGGTGATGAGAATGATTATGCCAGGTGTAAAAGCAAAGCCTGCGATCAGACGTTATCATCCAGACTATTTATCTACATACGTTCCCAACACCAGGGTGTAGACGAGGACTCGACTTCATATAAAGTGCATGTGGCGAAGATGGCTTCGTCACTGTGCACTGACGGCTTCGGGCTTTGTATATTGCGCGTGTTTTATTTTGAAAAGTGTTCCCTTTCCCCATGTCTGTTGCTGTTGATTGTGTGCACCTGGTGCCCCTGCCGTCTCCCCCCCCTCACCTGTGTCTTGGTGGGTTCATTGGCGTGGGTATTTAGGCTAACATGTGACTGCGCTCACGTGAACAGCAGATTGAGGCTGTGTCATGTGCCCGTGAGTAATACATGCCCACACCGGGTTGTACCGGGACGTTCGGCCTCTGCCTCCTTGCTTGGTCGGGCCGCTCAACAGTCAGCTTCACAGTGTAATATATTTCACGTATCCACCCTCAACAGGTTGCATAACATTATGGTGCACTTGTGTTGAGTACTATTGGTGTGACTAAGGACCTGTTTGCTGTAAAACACGCCAACAGGTTTGATGAAACTCCGGGTCGACGCAATTCAGCATATTGATCTACGAACAGAAGATCGGCACACGCAGAGACTTCTAAAGCGACTTGAGTGTCTGTAAAGCTGGCTGTCTTTTAGAAACATAACAGATGTTTGCATTTGTGTTAAATATGTATAAATGGCTGCTGCTGCAAATTGATATTATTTCAGCATCATTCGTCTCACTCTGATCAAAACAAAAGGTGTCATTTTGTGGGAAAACAAAGCGTAATTTAGTGTGGGAGTGATTGGAGGTTTCCCAAGTGATCGGAGGACACTCAAAAACAACTCTGTAGACGATAAGGAATACATATTATAGATGGTCTCGTTAAAATGCGGTCTTGATGAAACTCAGTTGTTTGTAAAAAAGACTTGGGATAATGAATAGGGAATTCTAATCAGAACAGCATCACCGCAGATACCTAATGAAGCAACCACTGCGGTGTACTCGAGCCTTTCTTACAAGATCAATTACACTAACAGCACCAGGGTGTGTTATCGTGAGAAACTCTTCATCTCAACTCCGCAGCGTCTGATCCATCTGCCCCCCTGCCGTCTATCTATCATTCACTTATTGCCTGGTGCGAAACAGAGATGAATATTTCCCACATTATCAGTGAATTCCACACACGATGCATGCCTGCCTTATTGGGAGGATCTCAATGCCTTAAGAAGGCAGTCAAGATCCTCAAGGACCACCCGGGTAACGAGCGCTTTGTACGGCCGCGCTTTGTACGGCCGCGCTTTGTACGGCCGCGTTTTGTACGGCCGCGCTTTGTACGGCCGCATTTTGTACGGCCGCGCTTTGTACGGCGCGCTTTGTACGGCCGCGCTTTGTACGGCCGCGCTTTGTACGGCCCGTGCTTGTACGGCCGCGTTTTGTACGGCCGCGCTTTGTACGGCCGCATTTTGTACGGCCGCGCTTTGTACGGCCGCATTTTGTACGGCCGCGCTTGTACGGCCGCGCTTTGTACGGGCCGCGCTTTGTACGGCCGCGCTTTGTACGGCCGCGCTTTGTACGGCCGCGCTTTGCACGGTCGCGCTTTGCACGGCCGCGCTCAGGCAGGCGCCTCTGTACCATGTCTTCCCGGACAACGGACTCAAATTCAGTTTTTTCCCATATGTGCACTAAACGCTGCTAATATTTAAATTATATTAAGCCTTCCGTGCAATATGAGGGGAGTCGTTGCAATTTAATTTGTTATTTATTTATGTACATATTCCCTATCACGTCTATTTAAGTCCCATTTCTTGTTTGTATAGTGTCTTGTTGTTTTCATATTGTCTTGTTGTTGCGTGTTAGCACCTTGAGTTCATTGTAATTTCGTTGTACCTGTCCAATGACAAATTAAAGATCTATCTATATGCAGAGGAACATGAAGGACCGGAGAGCTTTGAGGGATATAAGCGGGCTGAGCACCATGAGGCCTTTCCAATAGTCCTGACTCGGCGATCACGCAGAGAAAGCATCTGCCTGACACGATAACCATTGATTTCCACGCCATATATTTCCTTTTCTCCAGCGTTTCTCCCTCTCTCTCTAGAACACACTCCCACATCAGCTCGTTGAAACGGCCCGTTAATGAGACGCAGTGCCAAGCAGAAAGACTTCAAAACAGCGAATCAGCAAAACAGCCTCTGAGCGTCCAAGAAGAATCTGGCGAGCTTAATGAATTCTTCATGTTTAGTCATATCCGGGAACTTCAGAGGCTCGCTGGAGGTGCTGCTGAGGTTGTACAGACATGCTCAACCTCGCTCAGACTGATTTGAACGCATCGCAGAGGAGCTGGAGGTCTGTTACGCGCCAATGGGCTTCAATGAACTCGGCATCAGTCGTGTTTAAAAGTCGGTACATATCAGAACCGTGTACTAGATAGCAAGCGAATGTTCTGAGACATTCAGAACACACTGGAAGGAAACCAGCCCTGATTCATAATTGGTAAATAAAGTGGTTGATCTTCTTCTAATGTGTGAGTAAATCCAAAATTAAGTGTCTGGGAAGGATACTTGGGAAATTAGGATCTGCCTTTGTATCAGCATCAGATATAAAGAGATGTTTGATATTGATTAAGGAAAACATGAAGCTCTATTTGAAGGAGAAACATTGAGATGCAGGCTATGGTGTAATGACGAGAAATCCATATTGAATTGCATTAAAGCAGGAGTTTGACATTTAGTGATTACACTTATTTGTTTTCTTGCAGAAAAGTCTGATGAGAAGATAAATAGCACTTTTACATCCGTGCGGTATCTATGTGGGTGGTGCCAGTAGCTCGTTAGTCGGGGTTACCATACATCAGTAAAAGAGCTAACCTGAAGGCTCTAAATACGGCTACAAATAAAGCTAATCTACGGACTATTTCTACGTCCCATAGTCTGGGAATTAACCCACATTTAAAACCAGAAACTTCCCTGCATTAAACATGATGTTTTTCTCACATATGAAGCCGAGGAGTTTGGTGCTAGGACTTCTTCCTGCACTCGTTATGCTAAGCTATGCTAAACTGCCTCTGACTGAAGCTATACGCAAGTAAGCTATCCCCCAACATGTTTAGATGATCCCTTCAGGTGAGCTACCGGAGCAGGCTAGGTGAGACATCTATGCCTTGTAGGTGTGTGAGTGTGCCGTGTGGTACTCTATCTGATGTGGATACCACACAGGGGGCCGTTTCTCAATCGCGAGGGTGCTGGCTTGGTAGTCGCGT
>NC_047504.1:12459592-12506580 GCF_902827115.2 Pseudochaenichthys georgianus | reverse complement strand
TATAAGGGCTATTTTGCACAATAGGTGTGCCTTGAGATTTTTACTTGTCCTTTGGTGCCTTGGGCACAACAAGTTTGGGAACCACTGTATTAGTACATGTAGGGCTACTCAATTAATCGTATTTTAATCGTATTTTAATCGCGATTACGATTATGGCTTGCAACAATTACGAAAAACAACGTAATCGAAATAAAACTTTTTTTTTTTATTCTTTTTTTTTAGGTTTTTCAGATGAATTATACTTAAAGTTCAGGGTAATCAACTGTTCAACATTTCTTTCTCCAATAAATCGATGTTTTCAAAGTCAATGGATAATTTAAAGGTGGGGTAGGTAAGTTTGAGAAACCGGCTCGAGATACACGTTTGTTATCTTCCATGGAAAGCTCTTAACATATTTCTGAAACAGCATGGAGCTCAAAGGCGAGATCCTTTCTTTACTTCCTGCTTCTTCACACACATGCTCTCCAGTACAGGTTAGCTCTGAGTGTTAGCATGCTAATGTGAACACAGACCATATTACGTCCAAAACTCGTCGCGCATCGTTTCTGATAGCGACGTTTCTGATAGCGACGTTTCTGATAGATGTTTCAGCGACGTTTCTGATAGCGATGTTTCAGCGACGTTTCTGATAGCGACGTTTCTGATAGCGATGTTTCAGCGACGTTTCTGATAGCGACGTTTCTGATAGCGACGTTTCTGATAGCGACTGTTTCAGCGACGTTTCTGATAGCGACGTTTCAGCGACGTTTCTGATAGCGACGTTTCATAGCGACGTTTCTGATAGCGATTTCAGCGATGTTTCAGCATGTTTCTGATAGCGATGTTTCTGATAGCGACGTTTCAGCGATGTTTCAGCAATGTTTCTGATAGCGATGTTTCTGATTGGCCCGTGGGTGCAAAGCCCGCCCACATTTGAGTAATGTCGTCATGACGCAGCAAATCTGGATCAGCTCCGTTGTAGCCCCGTTTTTAGAGATGTGGGTACGGAGGAGAAGAGAGAGGGTTGTGTTTTCTGACACGTTGTGAGTCTCCCGACACACCGGGGACACATGTTGATGTATAAGAGACATCAAAAGTGCATTTTGCATGATAGGAGAGCTTTAAATGCGCACTGTGACATGAGGAAGATGAAGAAGACGAGGCCAGGTGGGGCTTTCTGAGCAGATGGGTAGGTCACTGCAGGCAGGTGGTCATACATGTTGAAGGGAGTGTTTTCCACCACTTCTTTACCCTTTAACCTCCCTTTCTTTCTCCATTCTATTGATTCCTTTCCCACCTTCCTTCACCACCCACATGTCCATTATCTTCCTTATCTTGAAGTTAACCTTTTGCAGAGGGACTATTCCAGCCTCCTCGACACACGTGGTAGACATTTCTGCTAAGACATCAATCAGAGAGCTCGCAGCGCTTCAAAAAGATCGCTCCGTGTCAGAGTTACTTTCATCTTCACCGCTAATAACGTCACGTAATGTTCACTTTCAAATTAGTGCTCTCGGGGAGAAAGTCGTCCTGCTTAGAAGTCCTCTTCATGCTTATGCCACAAAGGAAATGAGAAAATGCATCAGTTCGGTTTGCTTTTAGGGATGGATCATTTACTCGGCAATACATGAACGTATTAGCCTGATGTTTGCAGGCGAACGTGACACGTGTCTCAGGGCTTTCTCTCTGACGTCGACACATTCGAGATGTTTTGTCAGTGATGTGAAAAGATACTTTTCTCACGCTGTCGGCGCCGATGTGTCATCCCAAAGATAACTAAGCGTTTTCTCTCGCTGCGAATCTTGTTTTAAACACGGCGGATAAAAGAAAAGCTGTAGGCGGTCTCCGTCATAATCACACTTACAACGTCTGCAATATTAATAACAGGTTTATCTGTGATGTAACAAACACAACAAGTGAGAAATGAGTCCATGGGGAATTCTCTTTTGTAATATTTCCCTTTGATTTGAATGCTTGAAAGGCTGTTAGTAATACTCTAAAACACCTTGGCAATTTAATTCCTGTGGTTATTGTTTCCTGACAAATTGTCACATTGACTCTTTAAGATGAACTAATGAGTAGCCACTTTCATTATGACTGTTTAAGCCTTTTAAAGGGGCCCTATCATATCGGGTTCATATTTGTATTGTATGTCTACTATGACATGCTTACATGTTCAAAAAGGTCTTTATTTTTCTCATGCTGTCTGTGGAAAGAAACACGTGGAGGGAATATCTTGTCTTTTAGCCTTTGCAGACCATTTACATGCACACAAACCCGTAGAACACACTATAGGAAGCCTGGAAAAGCATATTAGGTCCCCTTAAGGTCACTATCTGCATAGAAATATCAAACTAATCTATTTTCATCCTGCAATATAAACCATAGCACTTTACATCAAAAAGGTGAGACGCTTTGACTCCATTGTTGCCTCTGTGACTTCGTAAAGTTCATCTAATATTGACCACAGTCTCCCGCGGCACGATACATCCACTTTGATCATTTCCTTTGATCACTGTGTCTGCTTGGTACTTTTTAAAAAGACAAACTAGACGCATTACAGCTGACATTTGCATCGGTCCTCTTTGAAGCAGCTGGGCAAACGTCATTTGTAGTTTCAAAAACAAGTGCAAAATGCTCATTTGTCTGAGGACATTGCAATCGCATGGAATCCACAATGAATCCAAGACCCACAAGCGAGACGGCTTATTTCCCGTTCCCTTGAAATGCTCGGATGTTTAAACGGTTGCCAGCGAACCTGAAAACGGCCCGAGTGCTGAACGAGGCTCTGCTGACACAGAAAGTGAAACGCCAGGCTGGACGAGAGCGACTCCAGCCTGATGGAGCCGTAGCCGACAGCGCTGTCCAGCCCCAGAGAGGGATAAATAAAGCACGAGACAATAGAGTCACTCTCCATGGACTTCAGCCTCTGGGCGACGCTCCAGCCACACCGGCCACTCGCTCCAGCCACACCGGCCACTCGGCCACTCGCTCCAGCCATACCGGCCACTCGCTCCAGCCACACCGGCCACTCGCTCCAGCCACACCGGCCACTCGCTCCAGCCACACCGGCCACTCGCTCCAGCCACACCGGCCACTCGCTCCAGCCACACCGGCCACTCGCTCCAGCCACACCGGCCACTCGCTCCAGCCACACCGGCCACTCGCTCCAGCCACACCGGCCACTCGCTCCAGCCACACCGGCCACTCGCTCCAGCCACACCGGCCACTCGCTCCAGCCACACCGGCCACTCGCTCCAGCCACACCGGCCACTCGCTCCAGCCATACCGGCCACTCGCTCAAATGGGAATTAGAAACCAGGAGACAGATTGTGAATAGCGCATTTACTCAGACAGATCGATGCACTCGATGTCTGCAGGGCACGCGCAGAGATTGGGGTGAAAAAGGGCAAGCAGTGCGTTTCGTATTTGCTCATTCTACCCGTATCACCTCATAAGAGTTGGGAAACCTCCACAGTGCTTCACTTTCCCGGCGATGGTCTCTTCCTCTCACAGTCAAGGCCACGAGAGAAAGTGCCTGCTTGCCAAAGGGCTGTCACTGAGCAGAGGCAGCCTTAAACAGGGATGTTGTTTTCTATTGTCCCAAAGCCAGAGCGCTGTTTCAGTCGCCGGAGCACAGCGGCAAACACATCCCTGAGCTCTGTGGAGGCTTCAAGGAGCAGCATGAAGGAAAGGATGCGAACACGACGCCAATGAAAGACGTGGTAATGAATGAGGTGGCGAGGATTCAGTGTTTCGGCTACTTGGAGTGTCCATTTCGGATAGATATCAGTGTGTATTTGCACAAAGAAAATCCACTGTGCCATGTCTCTTCTCCATCAACATGTGTCCCCTCTTCTCCATGTCTCTTCTACATCAACATGTGTCCCCTCTTCTTCATGTCTCTTCTACTCAACATGTGTCCCCTCTTCTTCATGTCTCTTCTACATCAACATGTGTCCCCTCTTCATCATGTCTCTTCCACATCAGCATGTGTCCCCTCTTCTTCATGTCTCTTCTACATCAACATGTGTCCCCTCTTCTCCATGTCTCTTCTACATCAACATGTGTCCCCTCTTCTTCATGTCTCTTCTACATCAACATGTGTCCCCTCTTCTTCATGTCTCTTCTACATCAACACGTGTCCCCTCTTCTTCATGTCTCTTCTCCATCAACATGTGTCCCCTCTTCTATTATCTATGATTAATGCTGCAATGATCTGTTTGGGGTTTCAGCCAATCAGAGACAGGCTCTGGATATCTCTGAGACCTGGAATATATTGATTAACAAAAAGTATAATAAACCTTTAAGAGTTCTGGACACTGCTCATCATTCCACTTTCAGTTCCTCGTGTGTTTCGCCCAAAGTGAGAAAGAGGCGATTTGCTGTGTGTGAAATCCACCTGAGACAGAACACACCTCTCAGTGTTTACCTCCGATCTTTAGTTCAACATCAGATCAGATGAAATACACGGCCATCAGAGAGTTAGTGGGAAGATGGAGGCACTGGGATGGGACTCTCCTGTGTTTGCACACGTCACTCCCGTCGAAGATAACCTTCTGCCACCGTTATCTTCACTCTCATCAGCACGAGGGGAAACACTCCCCTGCAGTAAACTGTTCCTATCAAACCCAGTACGTCCACGCGGCTCTAATAGAGATGGCAAAAGTACACACATCCTTTCCTCAAGTAGAAGTACAGATACTCGTGTTTAAAAATACGCTGGTGAAAGTAGAAGTACTGACTAAACTTCTTACTCAAGTTTTTTTTTTTTTTTTTAATTCTACTAAAATCATACACAAACAAAAATGTATAATTCATACACACAAATGAACAAAATTAGTAGAAGCGGGAGGGCTGAAGCTGATGGGGAGTAGCCCTCCCGTGCATCATCATTAGCATCAATATAATAATGGCACTTATTTCGTCAAAAACGTATAGAAATTAAGGAATACAAAAAAATAAAGAAAACTAATGAAAACTGAAAAAAAAAAAAAGTTAGGGCAAGAAAAGAAGTAAATGCATATACCGTACTTTCTCTCGGTTCCACTTTTACTTTGGCGCGCTACCTGTCTCGCTCTTTTCCGGCCTCCAGCTTTTCCCGCTGGAGCCCGCCGCTTAGAGGTGGCGGGCGCGGACCGGTCCTAGAGCCCGTAGAGTTAAAGGTGGTTAATAGATTTAGGAGGTCCCCTAGTGGCCGTTAGCTGTACACAACAAATGGGGAAAAAGTCGCGGCTTATAGTCCGAAAAGTACGGTATAAGTAATACTGGGAATATCAAATACTTGTTAGCTGGAGTAATCTGCAAATATAATTGTTTTTACTTTAGTTATGAATTGATGATGACTAGTGACACTTGAGAGGTCTGGGTGAAGTCCATTCCACGCTCTGGATCAGACCCGTTTGTGCTGTGATTGGATGTTGCTCTACAGGGCTTACACAACCAGTTAGGATGCCTGGGTGGGTTTCTCCTGACTGTGGTTTGGAACAGTGAAAGTAGAGAGGCTTTTGAAGTGTCCTTCAGTAGAAAGTACCCATAACTAGCAGCTGCTTTAAAGAGTACCTGACCTCCCTTTATATTAACAGAACAAAAGATAGGTTTTGAATGTACTTTTAAATATTTCAAGGGAGTTTGCTTAACAATTCTAATAATGGTAATAAACATTATTTATATAGCACATGCCCGACACAACATAATTAAAATGTGTTAAAACAATAAAACAGTGATACTACTAAAAATGATAACCAAAGTCTTTAATTGACTTGAGAATAATCCAATTAAGGTTTGCCGCTCTAAGATCAAACGGTTTTGGGCGATATGGAAACAGAAAGCAGCGTCCCCTCGTTTCTTGTAATGCACTCTCGGTACTTTTGAATATGAAACATTAATGCATTCTCCCTCCTCGCCCCCGCACGTCTTTCCTATCGTCTGCTCGGCGCCGAGCTATCGATAACGAGCCCTAGGGGTGCATGGCAGCTCGGAGAGGCAGCGTAATGAAGGAGTCCAGAGTCTGCAGAGAAACACGCGGCATAATGAGAGGAGAGGAAGCAGGGCTTTCCGGGGGTCCCGGGGTCAGGTCTCGGGGAGGTGTTGCTCGAGTTAATACGATACGATAATCCTTTAATGGTCGGATCGAGTCTGACCTTTATCAGGACAGATATCAGGACACAGGACGTGCTCAAAGAGCCTTCGGCGTGCTTTTGATCTGGACTTTCAACGTTATCGTCAATCTCTCAGTCGATGAAAACTGAAGACATCACAACTATGAAAGAACTAATATGGAATTATGTAGTAAACGAAAAAGTGTTAAACAATCCATTTCGCCTCGATGACAGCTCAAGTCAAGGTACAGAGGGAACGAAATACCGTGTGTGTGTGTGTGTGTGTGTGTGTGTCTTGGCTCGTTGTCGTGGGATACCTGCAGGCGATGGTGATTGGCACAGAGGCTTCTCCATCTGTTCAAATGCACTGGATCGCTCGACGGCTCAGTTTCTGCTGAGTCAGCGCGCGATCCACCTGTGCCCTGTTTTCTGTCCAGCTTCCCAACACCGTGTCGTTTAGACTCAACGGTCTGATTACTGATATGCAAATCTCCAACGATTCCTTCTGTCTTTGTAGTAGATCAGGGGCTACCGATTCACCGCGTCGCTAAGGACTGATTGGACGCGCCATTCGGAGAATTGTGAACTGTGTCAATGGAACGCTGCGACGGGCCGGGATACAGTTCATCATTAGTGGCAATGGGGCGAGGGACTGGTTGATTCTCTCTCTCAGGTTCAAGCAGCCGAGCTTAACCTGCCCGAACGCCCTGGCCGGACAAATGATGTTCACACTGAGACAAAACTCAATCACTTTACAATTAAGAAACATCATATCTCGCCCGGAGCAGATTAAAACATCGACCTCCTGTTTGTTTGCCTTTTTATAATTGCCTCCTCCATCTCCACGGCGCACCGGTCTGAGAGGTCGTTAAGTTAATACGTTCTTTCCAAACCAACAACCAATCAGGACTAATCCACCTGTGCCGTGCCATCCAATAGCCGTGCACACGCTGTGTCCGTGTATCCATCCGGCTCGTTCCTCATACTAGGTTACGAGCGGGCCGGTAGTAATTAATTTTGCAATCGCTATTAATTATGTCGATGCACGCGTGTCCCCTTTGCACTCTGTTTTGAAACATGTCTGCGCTCTGAATGAAAAGCAGCCTCCCGTCTCTCTCAGAATGAAACGATACTAACAGATTATGAGAGGGACGCGCCGTCGGGGGAACGTACGTGGGCATGATCCATCTCCGTGGTTGTTATCCATTTAGCACGCGCTACGTGGAAATGGGTTCAAGCTTTAATAACCCGGTTAGATCCCCGCTGCTCGCTGCCATGTTTGATTTTGACAAATGTCAGCTTAGCAAATAATCCACAACAATCAGCTTGTAAACGTAATTACAGCGTGAAGCAAGCGGTGCCTCGACAACATGTTCCTGTCCTTCGGAGGCTGTGGGGTGTGTTAGGATGCGAGGTGCAGGTGAAAGAACGAGACGGTTTTCTTGCAAAAATAAACGGGCGTTTTATTCTTCCACATTATTCCACAGAAACACAAACTGCATGCTGGTGCTGCGTTCACCAGCAAGGAACACACACGAATGCCCCTCCCCCTCTCGTCCCAACCACATTGATAGCAGACGGCCCGCCTTCCCACTCCAACCAATCAGCTCATGGTTCTGAAAGCGGACTGAAGGCTTAAATACAAAATTAAACACTGTTTTCTACCTTTAATAAAACCCTAAAGGCATCTGGTCTACCTATGTTGCAAATGTATTATCTTTTCAATTTCCACACGGCATCTATTGCAGTCTGTCCGTCCTGGAGAGGGATCCCTCCTCTGTTGCTCTCCCTGAGGTTTCTCCCATGTTCCCTTTAACTGGGTTTTCTTTGGAAGTTTTTCCTTGTACGATGTGAGGGTCTGAGGACAGAGGGTCTGAGGACAGAGGGTCTGAGGACAGAGGGTCTGAGGTCAGAGGGTCTGAGGACAGAGGGTCTGAGGACAGAGGGTCTGAGGACAGAGGGTCTGAGGTCAGAGGGTCTGAGGACAGAGGGTGTCGTATTGTCATACTGATATTCAGTACAAACTGTGAAGTCCACTGAGACAAAGGTAACATTTGTGATATTGGGCTATAAATAAACATTGGTTGATTGGTTGATTGATTGATTGATTGATTGATTGATTGAGTAAATTCATTATTGCATCGCCATAAATATGATATCTTCAAGAAAAACAAGGTCTGCTTAAAACGGATAGTTTTTAACTTAATTGACACTCGTAAAATCACACATTTCCTGACCAATCGCGTCCAAGACTCCGCCTACTCATACGACACATATAAGGAGTACTTTGGAGACAAGATAATAATAATAATAATTCCTTACATTTATTATAGCGCATTATCAATGACTCAAAGCGCTTTACATATACACACATTGCACATCATACATGCAATGGTCAGAAACTGTGGACAATACCCACAGGAGCAAGTTCAGGTGAAGGGTCTTGAAGGGTCTTGAAGGGTCTTGCCCAAGGACACACCGGCTTCACAGCGCACTGCGCCACTGACGCAGTGGCGGCGGGAGCGGGTTTCGAACTGGAGTTCCCCAGCACTCCCCTTGATCTGATGATCTGATGATGCACAGACCACTGCGCCACCCGCCCCCGATGGCCTCCAGGTCTGAACAAAGGAAATGGTGATTTTTAGACGCATTTTATTAGTGTGTAAACTGTTTTTATAACTTTAACTGAAATAAAGGCAACTCAGAAAAACATGTACTACCTTTCTTAACAAACACATAGTTAAGACCAACATGTTAGTGAGGGAGTGTGTGCGCTTCCTCACAGGGGTATGCACCTGGAAGTAGTGCTGCGTACCTGGACTCACATTCAGGTTCAGGTCCGGACTCAAGTCCAGAGGTTCAGGTTCAGGTCCGGACTTATAAGTCCGGACCTGAACCCATGGCTTGTGTCAAGTTGTGTGAGTAACTAAAGTGAACTTAGTTAACTTAATTGAAAATTAACTCATAATCAACTCAAATTCAAACTCGTCAGGTTTATTGCGCTCTCTTCCAACTTGTGTCCACATTTCTCTACAAAGTACAAATGTAAAAAAAAACACTGTTTGCCACTTAGTCTACAAATGACTTCTGACAGCAACTGCAGTGAACTACTACAAAGTTCAAACATGTATTTCATTTACTAAACTAAAGTAACCAAACAGTCCCTGAGCTGACTGAGCCTAAATCCCTAAAGCTTTGCTGAAAGGTAGAGTGTAGAGTAGACTATACGCATTACACTGTTACACACCTACTGTACAGTATAGGCTACACTCTGTACAGTCAGAGTGTACTGTACTGTCTGTACACCATGTATTTTCTACAACTCTACATGTGTACATTATACAGTACATACTACATACATAGTGATGTACATACATACATACTGTTAGAAATTCAAATCAATGTTGATATGGCGTAATTTTGAATTAAATACACTATTTAATTTAAATCAGTTTTATTCTGAAAAAACCGGAAGTTCAACTTATTACTTTTATTCTGAAAATTATTCACTTCCGGTTAGCATTAGCATGTGGCGAAATGCTACGTTTTCAAACCGTGAATCGAAGGTGAAATGACATGTGATGTTGTACACTGAGCACACTGGGATTAGCACTCATTTATTGACGCTGAATAACGTTTATCAGAGAATGTTTAAATAACCACAGACACCAGAATATACGTAAGTGCTAGTTTTTTTTGCGAGTCCAAGTACCGGTCCCCAACGTTCCGGTTTTAACCGGACTTGAACCGAAACTTTTTACAAGTCCAGTACCGGTTCGGCGTACCGGTACGCAGCACTACCTGGAAGCACGTGGGACTTCTGAGCTGCTCTTAGTAGAGTTGAACACTTGATGCATCGACTGTGGATTTGTCTAAAGTCGAGCGCTCGGTTGCTTCGGCCTCATTGAGTATTCTAACCTCCAACACGATTATCATCGGAGCAGCGGTGTGTGTCTTCTTTGGAGCAACGAGATTCCTGGATCAATTGAAAACATCCCATTCGTTAACTTTCTTTCGGCGGCGTTGCCCTTTTGGGAGGAAGGCCAGGGGGGGGGGGCATCAGTGTAAATAGGATTTCTTTAATGAATCCCCGTCTTTGGGCGAATCGATAAGTCCTCGAGGAGCTGAGAAGTGTTCTTAAGAAATGTCCGAGGGAATAAGAGCAGGCTTGGGTAGTGATGCAGAGTAGCATGCAGACGAGAATAAAGACCGCTTCCATTTGGAGTCATTAGAACCAGCTTCTCCCGCGGGTCCCGTGTTATTGACTTCCTGCTTCTGTGCAGCATTGCTTCGTAACGCAGCGGCTCTCAGTCCCACGGGATGGAGAATAAAGCCGCAGTCCGTTGTGGTTTAAACCAGTGTCAACACCACTTTACACACAGTACAGTACCACACACACACACACACACACACACACACACACACACACACACACACACACACACACACACACACACACAGTACAGTACCACACACACACACAGTACAGTACCACACACACAGTACAGTACTACACACACACAGTACAGTACTACACACACCACACACACACACCACCCCCACACACACCCACACCACACACACACACACACACAGTACAGTACTACACACACACACACACACACACACACACACACACACACACACACACACACACACACACACACACACACACACAGTACAGTACTACACACACACACACACACACACACACACACACACACACACACACACACACACACACACACACACACACACACACACACACACACACACAGCACAGTCACAGAAAGCTGTATCCTGTGATTGCCCGCTGACGGATATCAGAACATTGCCACTAGACGTTGGGAGCTGCAGGCGAGCTGCTGGTTTGGGAGGAGTGATACTCGACATGGGACAAGCCCCCGTTTCTATGGAAACAAAAGGAGTGGGATTGAAGGATGAGAGATGAAGAAAGGAGGGATGCATTGAGCTGTTTCTGGAGATCTTAAAAGGAGGGAGAGAATGGGACGTGCTGCAGATCTCGGCCTCCCCAGCGGCAGCCGGTGTTATGCATTCACCAGCTGTACGCATCGCACGGAAACATCGTATTGCTGCCTCCTTTTTATCCAAGCAACATATCAAAGGGTTTGCTTTGAGTTGTGCCATATGTTCTCTGACGGAAGAAATGCTGTGCTGTGAAGACGCAGAGCCACCGATTGAACTCCCAGCATGCACGGATGTTCAGCACATAAAGCAAGCAGGCCATGTGACCGAGCGTCCACCTGTTCTCCCCACGCCTCCCGGCTGCATGTTCAGCATTACTGAGACGAGGGGAGGAGGCAGGCATCAGTCTGCGAGTGAATAATTCATCAGGCAGCGCCGTTGGTAACGATGGTGAAACCGCAGCTCCTCGTTAGCACCGGGAAGTGAGGCGAGGGGTGACTGGGAAAGAGACATTGTAGTTATTTGACCCCCTGCTGGGTAAACAATCTGGGCTTAAAAATGTACTGAAATCTAGACTTTCACACAAGAACGCCCAGGACTCCCATTGTCTTCAGGACACTGTGGCGCAGCTGTGGGAGACACAGAGCCCCCCCCCCCATGCAGCCTGGCAACACACACTATTATCAACAACAACAACAACACCGACAGCAGGGGGAAACGAGCAGGGAAACCCGTCGGAGTGAGCGGGGACGCGTTTGCATGCTCTGCAATCCCAGCAGGGCCTCCGTCTCTAAATGCGAGCACGGGCCTCTGCCGGTTACTGTGTGAGGGCCACAAAGGGTCGCCACGCCCCGAACGCCCACCAGTCGCCGTGGGAACTAAACAGAAGCAACACTTTGTAATGAGTGTCTGCTCAGCTTTCATTAACGCGTGCTTAGGAAATATGATTCACTCGAATGGACTGGTTTCACACCAGAAGCTTCAGACGCGTTTGCTATCAGTTCTCTGTTCGCTATTCTTTTGGGTCGCAAAGCCTGAAATACAGAAGCTTTTATTCTGGCTGTCACACGTAGCCGCAGCGCAACGACAGCCTCCAGTGGCTTTTATTCTGATGCTGTCTTTCATCCTTTCTTTAGAGCAGTGTTTCAAACTTTCTCATACCAAGGACTTAACCAAAAAAAACACACGCGGACCACCTAACTCCACACATATCCAAAAACACATCGTTTTTTACAAATCGCCTGAAAATGGTACAAACAAGTGGCAACACGTGTGATGGAGGTGTTGATCTGGGCTATATCATGCAATCGAAAGTGAAACTTAAGCTCGCTCCATTGCGGAGATATTCCCGCGAGAGTGCGGAAAACTTTAATTAATTAATTAATTATACTCACGGACCACTAGGGGGCGCTCGCGGACCACACTTTGAGAAGCTTTAGAACTATTGCATTCGAAATCAGCAATGTCGGCTAAAGCTGCCCCATTTACTGATTTGTGTGACAGCTGATCAATGGGGACTGTCCGACACTATAAACCAGTGGTTTTCAAACTGTGGGGCGCGACCCCTGGTGGGTCGCGGAGGTACTGCAGGGGGGTCGCGGGAAGATTTTTTTATTTTATTATTTTCTCCTTTTAGCTTTGACGTTGTTTTTAAAGTGTGATATATAAATCAAATGTATTATTATTATTATTATTATTATTAAATTGTAAACAAACACTGCTCGAAAATATCTCATTGGTCAGAGAGCTGTGGGCGTAACGCTGCCTTTTGCAACATCCTACTTGTGAGAGAGGCTTTTTCTGCTGTTGCTGCCGTCTAAACGAAACACAGATCAAAGCTGAACATTGAGAATGAACTGAGAGGCAGTCTCAAAACAACAGCCCCGCTTTGAGAAGACCTGCGAGGGAAAGCAAGCGCGCAAGTCACTGATAGGCTAGTGTGGAATAGGAATGGTGATGTGATCGTTTGCAACCTGCAGTAGAAATAGTTAATTAATATATTTTCCTTAAAGAAATTTGAATTTAAAAAAATCTACTACTCAGGGAAGAAGGACTAGTTTTAATTAGGCCAAATTAATTCACAGTATTACTTTACTTTAGTTCATGTGTAATCCATAATAAAATATAAAATGATAGTTGGATATTTGTATCTTATTATTATTAGTAGAGTAATGTAATGTTTTTTACAACAATATACAATTAATGCTACCAATATAGATGGGAACCGGGTTGGGGGGGGGCCAAAAGTATTTCCAATTACCCAAGGGGGTCCCGACTGAAAAGGTTTGGGAGCCACTGCAACTGATGACGTTACTAAACTGAGGACGAGCTGCTTCACACCTGGATTGAGAAACTGCACATGTGCTTGCCTCCAGTTTCTCCGAAGATCTTGCAGAAAGTATTTTAAAAGGTTTTTTTTGGATCAAAAAGCCTGAAAAATATTGTATTCTGATGCGACAGCCTCCAGTGGTCCTCGGCACAGTATAAGTATCTTAGTGGGAAACACTTAGAAGTCAGACAGATGATATTTACCCACCAGAATCCGCCCGGTGTGTCCCACTGCCCGCTGGTCTGTCCCCACTCTCCTCCCACACGTCATCTTTCGTTGTGGATCACAAGTCGAGAAAATTGCCCAAATGGACGTGAAGCATTTTGGCCACGAAGCCGAGTCAGCTTGGGGCCAACACTTCCTCGGTTTCTGCATTTACGAGTCATGTCCCGATGGCGGTCAGATGGCAGCACATATCGAAATAAGCGAAGGGCTATTGAATTCGGGAACCTATCAAAGTTTAATATCCTTGACCAGGATCAAACAGACCCTGATATACGGCCTGAGAGTGTGTGTCATTAACTTGAATGAGCAGAGACGAGGATTGTGGGCCTTTTTTACGAGCACATGCTGCTTCCCTTTCTGATTTAGAAAGCTGACATGAGTCGCTTGGCTTTGGCAGTCCATTAAAACCTGAGTACCTGCGCCAGAGCTCAGCTGTGGTTCTCTTTCTGGAGAGCTTGCGGTCGGCACCGGATGGGAAGCTGCGGTAATTGTCACCACGCTTTGAAACATCTCTGTTGACAGCCAGACCGCGCTATTTGCACACAAACACAGCGTTGCTTATGCCACTTTATTCATCTCCAAAAACGGATCATTTTACTTCCCGCACTCTCATTTTTATTCATTTCCTATTTTGGTATTCTCCCCAGATTCAGTTTAATCAAATTCTGCTTCTCATGTGAACATTATTGAAAGCATTTCATTTGCCAATTAGCCAGATGCTCCCCAGTTAAATAATGAATATGCTAATTCTAAAGCTGGGGGAGATGTTGTCTTTTGAGTTACCGCGGCGACAATTATCCCAGTCACGGGTCCTCGCAGCGGCGTGCGGTATGCGCGACTGCAGAGCGCCGTTATCCTGCATGCATGCGATTCATTGTTGCAGACATTTTCTCTGCTACGTAGAGGTGGACGCCTCGGGCCGGTGGTGTCATTGAAGCGTATGTATATTAAGCACAAATACTTTGTTACTGTACTTAAGTACATGTCTCTGGTATCAGTACTTTACTCCACTACTTATTTGTCTGACGACTTTTTACTTTGACTTCTTACATGTTGAACACAAATACCTGTACTTTCTACTTCTCTCATGTTGAACTCAAATACCTGTACTTTCTACTTCTTACATGTTGAACTCAAATACCTGTACTTTCTACTTCTTACATGTTGAACTCAAATACCTGTACTTTCTACTTCTCTCATGTTGAACTCAAATACCTGTACTTTCTACTTCTTACATGTTGAACTCAAATACCTGTACTTTATACTTCTCACATGTTGAACTCAAATACCTGTACTTTCTACTTCTTACATGTTGAACTCAAATACCTGTACTTTCTACTTCTCACATGTTGAGTGCAGGAATATTATTTTTAGAGCAGTGCTTCCCTCCATGCATACGGATTGTTTGCCTACCTTTATCTCAGCGGGGTTTAATTGAACGCCATGCAGATCGTCTTTTTAACATCGCCCGCTATCATCCATTATCTTTGGGGAGCGATGTTCTCGTCGTGACAGATTCGTCCTTAATGTGCTTCCTGCAATACTCAGAGAGAAATCAGTCGGTACACACGTGGAACTTAGGACAGCAATCTCCCTTTAAATGGTTTGGGTTTCAATTCTCACGGGATCTTTGTCCGTGTGTTACTGTTTTGCTTTCATGTTACATTTTGTATTTCTTCTTTAAATTGTTTTATTTAAACTATTTTAATTTCTTGTCAGCTTCACTTCAGGATTAGGATCACCGTCTCTTCTCTACCTAGAAATTATTTTAATATTGTTGATGTGTTTTCTTCCACTGCTTTGTGCATGAAAGGCGCTATAGAAATCCAGATGAATATGATGCACCGTCGCTCCACACACACTGATCTCTCAGCCTACTCGTTATATATCGCCTCCTCACAGTCCACGGCAGATAATGGAGCGTCTTCCTGTCCGTCTGCACGTGCGTCCACTCATCCATGATTTATGGACATGCAGTTACTACCGATCGATAGCTTTGCTCCCACCACAACATTTCCCCAAGTCCCACAATCTTTGCTTATTTCCAAAGCCACAGCATCAGATTGAATAACGACTTGACATGTATCCGGCCCACAGGAGAAGCCGCTCTTCCATGGCAACCGATTCAAGTTTCTAACCCGAGTGAGGGGCCAACAATGAACTCGCACACGCCCGATGTACATGGAAGTGGCATTTAGTTTAATACTGAATATCGTGCGTGCCTCCTCGCCGTGTTGCTCGCCTCCAACGGATGATATGTTGTGACATTCAACATCAAACACTGAAGATATCGGGTTTAGTCGTCTTTGAAGGTTCTCTCAGGCAGCTGGGGATAAATACTGCAGAGGAAGATCAAAGACTAATAAATAAATAAGACTAATCGATGGATACTCACTATGAGCTTTTAAAAGATGCTCTGCAATGTCCGAGTGTTGCTATGTGCAGATTGATGGTGCTTCGTCACATGAGCATTGTTCACGGTGGCTGTAAAGGATCCATTAACAGAATGCTTCACTTCAGCTCTGATAGAGTTCTGCAGACCGTTTATTTGACGTGTCGTTAAACGCTGTGTGCACTTTGACTTTGGAACCAGGCTCTCAGCATGTTGTCCGACTTCAGACCGGACTGAAATATCTCTATTGGATTTCCGTTGGATTTGTTGGTTGGTCCCCAGGGAAGGAATTATGGAGACTTTTCTGAACACAAAATCCATCCCATCCGTCCAGTCGTGTTTGTGAAGGACCTGGAGAAGCTAATTCCACTCACGTCTACCTTCTGCTCACTAGTGTTGTCACGATCCCAACATTTTGGTTTCGATTCCAAGTCAAGATTCTTTTTCGATACTTTTCTTAAAAAAAGGGAAACAGTCTTAAATGTAATTATTGTGCTTTATTTCACACCATAACCACAGACACAAACTTTTAAACAATAAATTAAACAAATTAAATAAGAACAATAAATTAAATAAATGACTAGAATTTGTATTAAATACAATTAAGCATCATCTATAAACGACTTTTTTGTTTTCCGCTTCTGGCGTCTTTTTTTGTCAACAAGCCGAGGCGCAGCGGCTGTTGCACTCACATGCTCTGGCAGCTAGCGCGTGCACGAGAGAGGGGAGGGACTTAGAGCGTGCACGAGAGAGGGGAGGGACTTGGAGCGTGCTTGGGAAAGGGGAGGGACTTAGAGCGTGCTTGGGAAAGGGGAGGGACTTAGAGCGTGCACGAGAGGGGAGGGACTTAGAGCGTGCTTGAGAGGGAGGGACTTAGAGCGTGCTTGAGAGGGGAGGGACTTAGAGCGTGCTTGAGAAAGGGGAGGCACTTAGAGCGTGCTTGAGAGGGGAGGGACTTAGAGCGTGCTTGAGAGGGGAGGGACTTAGAGCGTGCTTGAGAGGGGAGGGACTTAGAGCGTGCTTGAGAGGGGAGGGACTTAGAGCGTGCTTGAGAAGGGGAGGGACTTAGAGCGTGCTTGAGAGGGGAGGGACTTAGAGCGTGCTTGAGAGGGGAGGGGCTTAGAGCGTGCTTGAGATGGGAGGGACTTAGAGCGTGCTTGAGAGGGGAGGGACTTAGAGCGTGCTTGAGAAAGGGGAGGGACTTAGAGCGTGCTTGAGAGGAGAGGGATTTATAGCGTGCTTCAGAAAGGGGAGGGACTTAGAGCGTGCTTGAGAAAGGGGAGGGACTTTGAGCATGCTTGAGAAAGGGGAGGGACTTATAGCGTGCTTGAGAAAGGAGAGGACTTAGAGCGTGCTTGAGAGGGGAGGGACTTAGAGCGTGCTTGAGAAAGGGGAGGGATTTATAGCGTGCTTCAGAAAGGGGAGGGACTTAGAGCGTGCTTGAGAAAGGGGAGGGACTTTGAGCGTGCTTGAGAAAGGGGAGGGACTTATAGCGTGCTTGAGAAAGGGGAGGGACTTATAGCGTGCTTGAGAAAGGGGAGGACTTAGAGCGTGCTTGAGAGGGGAGGGACTTAGAGCGTGCTTGAGAGAGGGGAGGGACTTGGAGCATGCTTGGGAAAGGGGAGGGACTTAAAGCGTGCTTGAGAAAGGGGAGGCACTTAGAGCGTGCTTGAGAAAGGGGAGGGACTTAGAGCGTGCTTGAGAGGGGAGGGACTTAGAGCGTGCTTGAGAGGGGGGACTTAGAGCGTGCTTGAGAGGGGAGGGACTTAAAGCGTGCTTGAGAAAGGGGAGGCACTTAGAGCGTGCTTGAGAAAGGGGAGGGACTTAGAGCGTGCTTGAGAGGGGAGGGACTTGGAGCGTGCTTGAGAGGGGGGACTTAGAGCGTGCTTGAGAGGGGAGGGACTTAAAGCGTGCTTGAGAGGGGAGGGGCTTAGAGCGTGCTTGAGAGGGAGGGGCTTAGAGCGTGCTTGAGAGGGGAGGGGCTTAGAGCGTGCTTGAGAGGGGAGGGACTGCAGGCACGGCTGCAGTGCAGGGAGTGGAAGCAGAGCGCTGAACACACACGGCTCTTATTAAAACAGCGCTTTCTCACCGGAGTACTTTTCCCCGTCATTCTTAAAGTTGCGATACTAATGAAACGGAGGAATCGTACCATTTTTAACGGCAGGGTATCGCGGTACCTTTCAAGTATCGGTACACCGTGCAACACCTGCTTAGTGCTAAACAGCAACACTTAGCTTTCTCACATCTTAACTGGGACTGAGTGAAAGTATAACCGGCTAAATGTCAGTGTTTTTGTACATGCTCTGTTAGCACTTTAGCATGCTAGCTCGAATCCCCTCACTTCCTCACACACTAGACCTTAACATGTGTTTGCTGTTGGCACCTTTAAAACGTCACTGTACTGATTTTGTCTGCATATTACAATCATAAAAATAAGCACTTGGAGATGAGACTGTTGAAATAATCTATAATATTATATGTGTTGTAAGCCATGCTCGTGAGTTTCATCCTGTAGTTAACTTAAAGAGACCATGAGTGTTTAAATGTCTGTTTGCAGCGTGTTATTGAGGGTCTTGTAACATGTGATTGTAAAAGGTCCAAAGTATGCAAACTACAAAGAAGTGGATACACCCTGTGAGATTCTCTTTAGACACACATGTTCTTGTCTTGGTGGTATTGTGGCTCTTATAGTGTTGTACAACAATATAATAATAACTTCTTCCATTTTGTTATATATTGAGTGTCGACGGTTTCGGATCCACGACAACACCATGTTCTATACCAGTGCTTCTCAAAGTGTGGTCCACGGACCACTGGTGGTCCGTGAGCGCCCCCTAGTGGTCCGTGAGTATATTGGTAAAATGTCACATTTGAAATAAATAAATACATTAAGTTGTCCGCACTCTCGCGGAAATATCTCCGCAATGGAGTGAGCTGAAGTTTCACTTTCGATTGCATGATATAGCCCAGCGCAACACCTTCGTCACACATGTTTCCACTTGTTTGTACCATTTTCAGGCGATTTGTAATCTGTTCTAGAAAAACGATGTGTTTTTGGATATTTGTGGAGTTAGGTGGTCCGCGAGTGTTTATTTATTGGTTAAGTGGTCCTTGGTGTGAAAAAGTTTGAGAAACACTGGACTATACAATTCATACCATGTTGCGAAAAGTATTGGAAGTTTTCAACAACATTTTTGATTGTTTGTGAGGAAGAAGAGAGGTAGGGAGAGTTTTGAGTGATATATATGCAGACGTTTTGTGATTTTATGGTGACGAGTTTTGGCATCTTAAAGTTCTGGTTGGCTTCTGTTTGGAGCAGGGATTTTGGGCCCCATGAAAAGATATCCCATTGGTTACTTAAAAATGTTTTTCTTAATGTTCTAAAATAGTTTGGGCCCCTGTCAGTCACGGGCCCTTAGAGTCGTCCTAACTGTTCACCCCCTTACGCGCCCCTGGTTAGGAGCACCACATGGAAAACCATTCAGGACCCTGTGAGAGTGAGAGAGGGGCGAACAACAGGCAGGGTATCCGAAAGGGTTCGGTTAAGGTGAGGAGGCATTTCAATGCACGATGAAGCAGGGAAAGGGAAAGATGAAAGACTCTGACTTGAGTCAAATTAAGGGTGATAGGTAGAATACAAAAGTGTGCTTGAGTGGGAGGAATAGTTGAAGTTGAGCAGTGAATAATGTTGGGTTGAGCCTTTGAAGCGCCAATCTTCAGATCAGAGAAGTCGACAAAATCTCAGACTTCTTTTTTTCATCCGTCTGCCTCATGAAAAAGTGATCCTGTTCTTTAAAGACATTATATTCATTATTAGTGGGTTTATCACCGTACGACACATTTACATAAATGCTATATATTGTATTTCATGGCACTTTCACAGCTGTATGACATTTGAAAAGTCAATTCGTAAGCTGACATGCCTCATTGTGCACACGTCAAATCTGGCGACTTTCTTTGTGTGTGTCTGCATTTCTAAAGTTACATTTGGATTTGAAATCGAACCCAGCATGCTCTCATTCAGCGGCAGATAGATATAGAGAGATGGATGGATGGAGAGATGGAGATAGAGAGATAGATAGAGAGATAGATGGATAGAGAGAGAGATAGATAGAGAGATGGATGGATGGATGGATGTGTAGATAGATATGTGGATGGATGGATGGATGTGTAGATAGATATGTGGATGGATGGATGGATGGATGTGTAGATAGATATGTGGATGGATGGATGGATGTGTAGATAGATATGTGGATGGATGGATGGATGGATGGATGGATAGATAGATAGAGAGATGGATGGATAGATAGATAGATGGATGGATGGATGGATGGATAGATGGATAGATAGGTAGATGGATGGATGGGTAGATGGATAGATGGATAGATAGATGGATGGATGGATGGATGGATAGATAGATGGATAGATAGAGAGATGAATAGATGGATAGATAGAGAGATGGATGGATGGATGGATAGATGGATAGATGGGTACTTTATTGATCCCAATTTGGGAAATGTTTGCGTTGCAGCAGCATAGAAAACAAAGCCATAGATAGATGTTGAATAAAATCCATGGGAAAAGTATTTGAAGTTTGCAAAAGAAAAAACTCCTATTGGCTGATTTTACCTTTTTAATTGTGATGTATCTTATAAGAGAAATGAAGACACAAGAAATAAACAGACCAAATATTCCTGAAATAGAAATAAAATAGCATTAAAAAGTAAAAAAAAAAATATATATATATATATATATATATACGTGGATGTGGAAAATATACATGTGGAAATACAACTTTCCATTAACAAATATAGTGCAGGCTATTAGAGATATGGGTAACTGCGTGAGATGCGGTTTACGGTGCAGGGAATCCCAGCTTCCATGGTCTGCCCGTATTGTCATGGGACGTACCCTCGCAATTAGGCAGACTGTTGACCTTAAACCTCTGAATGTCCTGACAGAAGGCCGGAGGAAGACGTCTTCGCCTCGCCTCGCTCCCCAGGGAATAATCCTCCAGTGTCCTTTCTGAGGCCTGGCAGGAGCCGCTGACCTCTCCTTTGTGACCGAATTAATCCGCAGACCTGAGATAATGGCCGTGTCACAGCCAGCGGCAGAACGTGGCAGGAGAATAATCATCCCTCCACCGTGCCGTTTCAATCCCCCTCTGCTTCGCCATGTTTCTTGTCATTCGCCAGCATGCATGAAATGAGAATTTAGATTATAGGCGAAGCAGCAGACAGACTCTCGGGATGATGAGTTTGGTTTTTGTGTCTGAATCGGAGTAAGGAAATGTTTGGAGATCTTTTGGCAAATTGAGTCTTCGAAAAGTGTCTTTGCTAAGGGGACTACTTTGTACACATATCATGCGACCGATTTGGAGTGGTAGAAATGTGCTTTTATGTGTTGTGTGGCAACAGTCAAATTGTTATATAAGGATATACAATTGAACTTTTTGTGCGGCCTGACTGAGTTGCAAATTGAGTCTTCGAAAAGTGTATTTGCGAAGTGCTTGGTTGTAGAATATGTGCTTTGATGTGTTTTTGCAATAGTTTTTCTCTGTATGTCAAACGTAGAAAAAGTCACATTGGTATCTGAGACTATACAATTGAACTTGTTGTGCGGCCTGACTGAGCTGCGTACTGTCAAAGAGACCACATAATAATGGTCGCTGTTGAAAGGACGGGGAGATAGCTCCAAGCTGGGGAAGAAACACGCTTCTGTATATGTCGTGCGTTGACACAGCAGAATCTCTAAATCTTGTTGACTTGTGTTTGCGTTGTTGTTGTTGACGAGTTTGAGCTGAACTGCAGAAACAAGAAAGTTTGCAGCATGAAGGGTATCTGAACATCATTTCAAAGTCCTTTAATGAATCCACACTCCTTCTAACTTTCTGGAGCGTATGTGTGAAAGACCAGTCGACACTTACGATACGATATACTTCATTGTCCCCGTAAGGACATTAGTTCTGGAGTCCTGGAGTCCTCCGTCCTGCAGTTCCGCATACAGTACATGTACATATACAAACAATGGCGACCTATTGAACTGCCCTCATGGCCAACATGCACAAGTTCAAGGATAAAGAGTGCCAGTAGAAGTTTCGCAAGGGTCGTCATTGTACCAACATACAGCATACTTGCCAACCTTGAGACCTCAGAAATCGGGAGCCTTTCAAAACCATCGCGGGGGGGGGGGGGGGGGCTAGCGGATCAGCTGTATTAGATTAACATTAACATGCTTATTGGAGTGGTAAGTGCACTGCCTTGCGGCCTGGAGCAGCATCCTTGATGGAGCATGTGTGTGGGCTGGGAAGGAGTGAGCAGAGGGTTGTGTTATCGATTCTGCTAAAGAGACGCGCTACCATGGCAACCAAACAATGGTGTAGCTGTATTAAAGTCCGAGTGGAAACAGTCCTGAGTGAGTGAATCTGATTTTGGCAGAAATACACAAAAACTGCAGCCCAGGTCGCAGCAGTGCCGCGCCACCCTTCTCCGCGTTCATCGCACTTCCTGTGTGAACATTCAAGTGTAAACCTCATCTGTGCTTTCCTTCTTGTTGCCATGACAAGCTCGCCCTCGTTAGCTGTAATTACTGTGATTTGCTCGCTCTAAATAAGCTCACAAACGACATTATACCCCTCCGAACATCTGGCGGAGGCTAAACAAAGACGAGCATTGCTTCTATTTGTATTTCCTTGAAGTGGGCAGAGGAGTGCTGAATGGCGTGAACAGCAAACCTCTTCTCTCAGCCACCCGGCCGCCCACAGCCTCTCGGGGTCCTTTCTGCCGACAGCAGCTATAATGATTGTTGGCATTGTGTGAAGCCACTCTGCCCAGTCATTCATCAGACGCTCATCCTCTATCAGCATCTCGGGCTGTATGGCCTGAATCTGCCATGTGTGCTTCAAAGACGGCAAAGAAACCCACATTAGTAAACAGGATTCACACGCGGGTAATAGTTCTGTGTCTGCACGGTGCATCGCTCATCAGCCTGCTTCCTAGCAACCTGGGAATCAGAATCTGCCTCCGAGGCTTGAGCTTTTATGACCGAATCACTCGTCGGCCAACTCAATCGAGTCCCCGTGGAAAAGCCTCCCAGCCCCGGTGGGTTTCGCCTATGTCAGCGAGCTTTTGGAGGACCAGTGATATGATCGGCTCCATCTCTCAAGATCAATGTATAACGCTTTGTTTGAAGTCCAAAAGGCAGGACTTTTGGATTTCACTGGATTCATTATAAGCACCTTTCTCGCCCTCTTCTGTGGAGTGCAGAGAAAGTGAGCTGCAGCTAGGGATGTCCCGATCACCTTTTTTTGCTCCGATCCCGATCATTTGATTTTGACAATCTGCCGATACCGATTGTTCCCGATCCGATCTGTATGCAATGCATTAAGAGAGAAAAAGGTAACGGATAACGGCTGGTCATCCAACGCGATGAAGTCAGCTACCTTGGCTGTTTTGTTTCAGTGCCGTTACCCGATTGGCCGCTGTGTACTCGCCGTGTTGTTGTTGGTGTTTGTGTTGTTGTTGCTCTGTTCTTTCCGCCTTGCAAACATTGCATCTGGCTGTTACACTGGCTTCGCTTTCAATTTCAGAATACTTCCAAACTCCTGACATTTTCTCCGTCCCGACTCCCGAGTCACCAGCTGAACGTAGCCTCTCGTTAGCTTGCTGCTACTATTAGACACTGCGCCCACTCTGTTGCTTTGAGAGGAATAAGCAACCAGGTCTGAAAACAAGCCCAACAGAAGCAACACATACATGATGTTGAGTCATTTTAAACCAAAGCTAAGTCCTCAGGATGACTTTAAGACGTGAACATGGTCATTTTAGTTTTGTAACATTAAATAAAATAATAAAAATATTTTATAAAAAAAAAAAAAAAAATCCCGATCCCCGATTTTTTTCTCCCGATTCCGATCTTTTACAAATCACGTGATCGGATCGGGACATCTCTAGCTGCAGCAAATCAAGAAAACGGCTTTAAATCCAGCTCTGAAAACAACGTGGAGCTGCTTCTCACATAAAGGACTTGGCTGTCTTTAAGACGTAGAAATGTCCAATCAAGTTCAAATGAAAAAAAAAAAAAAAATAGGGCTTAGGGCTGCACAATTATCTGACATTTTCTAAATCAAAATTTCAAAATAGAGTATTCAAATTGCAATGCGTGGTACAGTATGTACAAATACCTGAATAAAGTATTGCTGAGCTGCAGAGAAGCCCCAAACAGTGTTGAACTGACTCGATAGAAAACCCTCGTGTGGTACAGATCCTCTTATCGTAACCAATGTAATATGATATTTAATAATTACGTGAATAACTCGTTTTGAAAAGTCCTCTAATTTCCTGACTCATATCGAAATATAATTAGTTCCGCGCAGCCCTCCTTGCGATGTTATTAACTTCTCATTTTACAATTTCCTCTCTTCATTCACACCCTCACATTGTTTGGACGTCGGGGTCCGTTGTGAAGCCCGACTAAAGTGGCAGGGGCGGCCTCGCATCAAAACATATATATTAAATAACCTTGTCTGTATTCAGAAGAATGGCCGGTCGCTTTAATTGTCTTCATTACCATAGCGATGTGACGGGAACGTTTTCGTCTTGATGGATGACCTTATTAATACAAGAAACCCCCACAATGCTCGGGAGGCGACTCATCAACGCTGCTCCACTTGTTCTATTCATTTTACACCTGATTCAAAGGCCGACGTGGATTCTGATTGCCCGAGTGTAGTTCTGCATTGTTAGAACCCTAGTTCTTTATGAGTAATTGACGTGGGATAGCTGCGATTACAGTTGATCAAATCACTTCACGGTTTCCACTTGGCACGTCTCGGGAAGGCATGGATGTTACGCCCCGACGTGTGAGAGAAAGGGACGTTCAATGTGAAATCGCCCTCTTGGACTTATTCGAGCCTCAGACTTCTTCTCAGAAAAACCACATATGTAGAAACAGTTTGCAGCCCGAGGACAGAGGAAAAGAAAGACGATCAAGACTTAGAAATGCTAGGGTGTAGGAGATAAGGAAAAAGAAAGACGGCGAGATTCGACACGGGACTTAGAAGTGCACTGAGGGAAAGAAACAACGGAAACCAAGCCATTGGAGCGTTTTCCTGTTTGGCAGGAAAGGGGATACGGGTTTTTATCTCGCACTTATGTTCACTGGACCCATTGCTTCCTGTTTCCATAAATAAGAACACAATATACCTGAACAAATAGGATGTACTCTATCACAGCGGTGCTCCAGTTCGTGCACAATCTGGGATAGGGGATAGATCGGGTGGGGATTATGAGACGAGTGGAGATATCTATGAATATGTGCGCGTTCCTTTTTGAACATATAGTACTCCAAACATGTGCCTGTGTTTCGACGACGACTCTCTTCCAGCGCCTTTGATTCAGAAGCTCTGATTGCACGGCAGCGATTGAAGTCCAATGAATTGCAGCACTGGCCGTTAAACCCCATTATTGTTTGGCGGATGATTGCATCGCCGCTTCGAGCTGTGTTCCCGTTCTGTGCCGTCTGACACCGCCTCAATTGTCTGACGACTAGTTCATACTCTGAACTGTTGACAGAACCGTCCTTTGGGAATATCAGAGTCATCGCAGGTTGTCAAAAAACGTCATACCTGAGTCGTCATTGTCAATTGAAGCTGTTCGTTCTGCACCTGAACAATAATCTCCGTAACATCGTGTTCCTAAACACCAAAACACACGCTTTTCAAATTCATCTGAAGGCGCTTTGATGAACTTTTGTGCGCCGATTTCTTTTTAAATGGGATTCTTCCGAAAGCTGTTTTCATTAACTTACCAAGCAGGCTAAAGGCTGTCTGCATAATGTATCCCAAAACTCTGATATGATGCCAGAAACCCAACATTTTAATATCCACATCAAGCCTTTCAATTTGCAACAGAGCCTGTAAAAGTGTGCATGCATATATCATATCACTGCTGGCTTTGTTCATCATTTGTTTCCGTCTGCAAAGAAAGGGAATATGTGTCCTATCAAGTTGCATGTCTTTCTATTTAGCAGAATACTTCACAGCAGCAACACATCTGTGTCTTTGCATGTCGCTGTGTGTGGAGTTTTCAGTTTTTAAGGTTTCGGGTTATACATGAGAGATATGGCCGCCGCAGCCCGAGGCTTAAGGAAGGAGAAGTAAGTCGTTAAGCAGTCGGAGAGGGAAGAGCACAGATACAGGGAAGGTGTGCGGGAGAGAGGGGCGAGATAATAGCTGAGGGGGGTGAGGGTGAGACTCGATACTGTGTGTCAGCACGATTGGATTCGCTCGGCTGAGAAGCACCAGAACGTTCCTCCACTTTCCTGCAGGGAGACGGGTTGCGATGCAGACACACAGATACATCCAGGCTTTGATACGCATTATCAAACATCCACATGTCATCAAGTCTCAAGGCTTTTATTGGTGCAGAGCTGCAGTGTCGATTCATCAATGAAAGTCTTAGGCTCCTCCTCCAACAGGGCAACACAATACAAACTCACCGCTTTGCACTGGCGTTTAATATCAGTTGGACGTAACATTTGTACTAGATTGAAAACAGATACAATAGTTAGATAAGATAAGTAGTGCAAGTAAATACAAATAAAATCAAATAGAAATAGTGCAAGGAGAGTCGATATACAAGTAATTGGAATATGAGTGACTGCTTTAATATAAGATAAGATAAGAAGTACGTGTGGGACATGTTTGCGTTGCAGCAGCGTAAAAAGACATGGCATTGTACAATACAAATCAAAAGACATTCCAACATGTAAACATCTCGATATAAATATATATGTTGAATTACAAATATGCACAATCAAATATCCACATAGTGTTAATATCGACCACAAAGGACACTCGTGTGAAATGTTGTCTCAAAAAATACTTTCTCCAAATTCCTTTTTTTGTTTACATCAATATGCAATGAACTCCATTTCCCAGCATGCATTGCTCCCATCAAGAGCTGTGTGGTTACTTTGGATGGTTGGTTTTATACTTAATTATGTTAAACGTGGATTCACTCACTGCCACACATGGGTCGTTTAGATTAGACGACTTTATTAGTTGAATTAGCAGATCGAATGTGCTGTCCATGGAAATGATGTCCAGTCGTATTGAGCAGCTGATTGGTTAATGAAGGGACATGGTCATACATCTAGGAGTTACTTTTGAATGGTTATATTTGAAGTTTTATCAGATAATCTCATTCTTATTTACTCGTCATAGTCAGAGCATCTCATCATTTTGAGTATCTAAGGCAGGGGTGTCAAACTCAAGGCCCGGGGGCCAAATCCGGCCCGCGACTTCATTTTATGTGGCCCCACAAGAGCTTGCAAAGAATATAATAAGTTTATTATACAGTTAGATGCTACTTTACAGAAGCACGTTGCCCAAAAACTACATGTCCCACAATGCATCTCAAATTTGACTTTTCTCAGAATTTGCCTTTTCTTTTAAATATGCATTTTTTTCTTAGAATTTGCCTTTTTCTCCGAATTAGATTTTCTTTTCAAAATGTTACTTTCTGAAAAGAAAATAAATGTTACTTTCTTTTCAAAATGTCACTTCTTTTTTTTTGTTTTTCCAGAATTTGCTTTTCTTTTTAAATCATGTTGTAACATCCGCACTGAAGAGACTTGCAATTATTTGCCCTCGACTTCTGCTTTCAGACGTAGTTGATTATGAAGTTATTACCCTATCCCATAATAATCCAAAGCAGAGGCAATAATGTAATATAATGCATTATTTTATATATATTAAATATTTATATATGTATTTTTATATAGTCTTAAAGTTACAACCGGCCCTTTGAGTGCAACCATAATGCTGATGTGGCCCGCGATGAAATTGAGTTTGACCCCCTGCTCTAAGGAAGGAAAGAGACGTGTAACCGTAAGCCCGGCGAGGCACACGGCGGCTGCAGTGTCATCATAACCAGTCGACAACAAGGACGACATGCAGGTTTAAGTGAATGATCCCTTTAGCAGAGAAAGCCCTGCCGCCTGCCCCCTCCCTCAGGACCACGGCTCACCTGAGAGACTTTGAAGACGGCTCTGAGCGTTTTCTGCAACACCTTTTGAAGAAATGCAAAAGACACCGATGAATAGAAAACATAGTAATTAGTATTTTATCTCCTTCCGTCTTCGCCCGCGCTGCCCGCTCCGCTACGCCCACTCCGCTCCGCCCACTCCGCTACGCCCACTCCGCTCCGCCCACTCCGCTACGCCCACTCCGCTCCGCCCACTCCGCTACGCCCACTCCGCTCCGCCCACTCCGCTCCGCCCACTCCGCTCCGCCACTCCGCTCCGCCCACTCCGCTCCGCCCACTCCGCTCCGCCCACTCCGCTACGCCCACTGTACACACACACCCCCACACTCTCATATGTACACACACTCAAAGGCAATATGCACAACACACACACACACACACACACACACACCACACAACACACACAACAAACACACACACACAAACACACACACAAACACACACACACACACACACACAAAGGCAATACTGTACCACCACACCACACTCATATGGACACACACACACACACACACACACACACCCACACACACCACACACACACCAACACACACAACACACACACAACAATACTACACACACACCCCACACCCATAACACACACACACACACACACACACACACACACACACACACACACACACACACACACACACACACACACACACACACACACACACACAAACAAACAAAGGCAATACTGTACACACACACCCCCACACTCTCATATGTACACACACACACACACACACACACACACACACACACACACACACACACACACACACACACACACACACACACACACACACACACACACACACACACACACACTCATATGTACACACACTCAAAGGCAATACTGTACACAGACACCCCCACTCTCATATGTACACACACACAAAGGCAATACTGTACACACACACCCCCACTCTCATATGTACACACACACACAAAGGCAATACTGTACACACACACCCCCACTCTCATATGTACACACACACACAAAGGCAATACTGTACGCACACACACACACACACACACACACACACACACACACACACACACACACACACACACACACACACACACACACCACACACACACACACACACACACACACACACACACACACACACACACACACACACACACACACACACACAAAGGCAATACTGAACACACACACCCCCACACACTCTCATATGTACACACACTCAAAGGCATTACTGTACACACACACCCCCACCCACTCATATGTACACACACACACACACACACACACACACACACACACACACACACACACACAGGCAATACTGTACACCCCCCCCCACACACTATCATATGCAGTGGTGTAGTGGGCGCCGTACCTCCACTTATTTGAAGCATGATTTCTTTTTTTAATAATCGAATACATCTACCATCATTGCCTGTGTGTGTGTACACTCATATGTACACACACACACACACACACACACACACACACACACACACACACACACACACACACACACACACACACACACACACACACACACACAAAGGCATGTTCTGTGCATGTTGCCATGGTTTTAATTGGGCTTTTTATGTAGTCCAGTGTCTCTCTGCCAGCTGATTGGACGCTCTCCGACCTGCCAATCAAACATTGGATTTAGCTTTCTTGCTAAATGCGACACGACTCTTATTCTGCTCCAGATCCAGTCACACAGACAACGTTCGCTCCGTCAGCACCTCCTCCGCCAATGACCTCCGCGACCTCTATTTGAGCACTTTAATGATTTGGCCTTGTTACAGGAAGTCTCCGAGCGGGGGATTTGGACAGAAGGAAGGCAGCATGAGGGAGCTAAAAATGGCTCTAACATTTGAATTTCAAATCCAAAAGTGGTGTCGATACATTTCACACCGAACGCCTTTTTGTTGCTGGATTTGAACCAGAAACGTCGCCAGTAATTGAGGGAATTATTCATGTCTGTGTCGTTAGCAGAGCTGCATGTCATGTATGCCATCGACCATATCAGACACATTGCAAATGGCAATCAATGCGTTCGCCTGTTGTCTTATTCTCCTCGTCTCCATCGAGCTGATAATTGGAGCTAATAATTGGAGCTGATAATTGCCACCAGGCTCGTAGCGTATCGACCCAGGCGCTGTAATAAGCAGCAGAAAATATAGCATTTCACAAAATGGATATAATTAGTATGTCTCTGTGTCCCCGCCAGACGAGACAGCGTTGAATAAAAAATAAAAAAATTCTCTTGTGTCCCATTTCCAATCCAGTCAGCGTTCTTATTCAAATGTATCCTCGCCCTGGGGACCGTGTTTGTATTTCGGCTCAAAAATGCCGACTCA
Organism: Pseudochaenichthys georgianus; assembly: GCF_902827115.2. NCBI lineage: Eukaryota > Metazoa > Chordata > Actinopteri > Perciformes > Channichthyidae > Pseudochaenichthys > Pseudochaenichthys georgianus. Next base: position 12,476,229 of record NC_047504.1, on the reverse strand, counting down.
GCGCTTCTATTTTCCAGGTTGAACGTAATTATAGAATTCCCAACAATAACTAAGCAGCACAGTGAGGGACTTCGATCGATCGCAACCCGCGTGAACGGAGCCGGATCAATTAATAATTGAAAACCGTTAAAGTACTTGAAGCGCAGATGGGAGTCCGCCTTAAGGCAGAGGCGAGGCTCTGTGGAAGGGCACGGGGTTAAATAGACATGATTAATCAACCTCAGAGCAGCATGTGTGTTGTGTGCACGCGGAGAGACAGTAGCTGTGTCTCAGTGCCATGCGAGGATAAGTGTGTTTACATCTCAAGATTATCTGTGGAATAAATCCCATTACATTTGAGGCGAGAAATAGACGATATAATAACGTGATTTTCATAAATACTTGGTAGATTCCGCGCCTGTGATTGGTTGTTTTCGCATCATGTGTATGTGTATGTTTCAACTGTGATGTTTTTATTTAACTTACCAATTGCACTTTTATCGGATATCGTATTCCCATGATGCAATGCATATATAGCTTGTTCGTAGATGGTGCTAAAGCATCTGCAGAAAAAGTACTGACTGATGTACAGCAAAGGCCTGTCTTACTTCCCTTTGACTGTGTGTGTGTGTGTGTGTGTGTGTGTGTGTGTGTGTGTGTGTGTGTGTGTGTGTGTGTGTGTGTGTGTGTGTGTGTGTGTGTGTGTGTGTGTGTGTGTGTGTGTGTGTGTGTGTGTGTGTGTGTGTGTGTGTGTGTGTGTGTGTGTGTGTGTGTGTGTGTGTGTGTGTGTGTGTGTGTGTGTGTGTCTGCTAACAGCTCTTGAGTGCTACAGCAGTGGAGTTACACAGCAGTAATGATCATTGATAAGGCAGCTGAGTGAAGCCCCTCTACTGCCCCCTATAGGCAGTATATGACACAACAGATACAAACGAAAATACCTACTGTATACTGAGCCGCAGATAATCATTTCCTCATGTTCTCGATTATTCACAGGCGCCCTGAGCTGCACTGGTTTGTTCCCAGTGGTGAAGACATGATTAGCATGCATTAGAGTTATACACATCATGGGTTAGTTCCTAGACCAGCAGCAGCCATTACTCATCACATCAGACATCGAGAAACCTCCCTGTCTTCATCTCATTCTTCACTACAACTCCTCTCCTGCATTTCTACCTGTTGGTTTCATTCGATAAACTCGTGCCACTTGTACCCGAGCCCACATTGTGCGACACATGGTGCTGGATATCTCTTTGTGTGGTGCCGCCTGTGAGCGTCGTTAAGGGAGACGTCTTCCAGTGGCCTCTCCGTCTTCTCAGTGCGTCGTTGAGAATGTAAAAAAACGTTACAATACAAATACAAGCTGTTGTTTCCGGCCTCTTAAATTCCCGCTGCATACAGCATTGTGGAGTGATAACTGCAAATAGCATTACCTCCGGCTGAAAGGACTCCAGCCTTGTGAGACTGGCAGCCTTGTGTCTAATACGAGGTATCGAGGCGATCGGTGTCTTCGTGAGACGGGAGAAGTCCGCTGTTCGGCTGAAAAGGACGTTTGAAGGCATTTCACGTTTGGGTGAAAAATACATACATCGTTCTTTTCAGCATGCAGGCGCAATATGTCTAGCAACAGCTGCTCAAGTGTTCTTAGAAGATCCTGATGTACATAGAAGGATATCTGCATAGAGCCAAGCACTGCTTTACACATAGTGCAGTGTACGGGGACGTGCACAAGGAAGTGAGCCAGAAGCTGAGAGAAACTGACACAACTGCAGTCTGTGAAGGGATGACAATACTTTACTGCACCGATAAGACTGTAAGAACTAATATATGTTTATCTCTCTCTCTCCCCCCCTCTCTCTCTCTCTCTCTCTCTCTCTCTCTCTCTCTCTCTCTCTCTCTCGCTCACAGCTGCACTGCAGGTGTCCATATCCTTGAACAAAGTGGAGTTAAGTGTCGGAGAGTCCAAGTTCTTCATCTGCACAGGTACGCCACACACTGATGGGGTGTGTGTGTGTGTGTGTGTGTGTGTGTGTGTGTGTGTGTGTGTGGTGTGTGTGTGTGTGTGTGTGTGTGTGTGTGTGGTGTGTGTGTGTGTGTGTGTGTGTGTGTGTGTGTGTGGTGTGTGTGTGTGTGTGTGTGTGGTGTGTGTGTGTGTGTGTGTGTGTGTGTGTGTGTGTGTGTGTGTGTGTGTGTGTGTCAGATGTGCCTTACATCAGGGCAAAACTCAATCCATGCCGTCAGAGGTGGGAGGAGTACTCAGATCATGTACTTAGTAAAAGTAGAAGTACTCAGATCTTGTGCTTGAGTAAAAGTAGAAGTACTCAGATCTTGTACTTGAGTAAAAGTAGAAGTACTCAGATCTGGTACTTGAGTAAAAGTAGAAGTACTCAAATCTGGTACTTGAGTAAAAGTAGAAGTACTCAGATCTTGTTCTTGAGTAAAAGTAGAAGTACCAGAGTGTAGGAATACTCTGTTCCAGTAACAGTCCTGCATTCAAAATGTTCCTCAAGTGAAAGTAGAAAGTATTCTCATCTAAATATAGTGAAAGACAGTGAAAGTAGTCGTTGTGCAGATTGGTCCATTTCAGAATAATATGATATGTTTTATAATGATTGCTCATGAAAGTGTCCTCAGAGCTGGTGAAGGTGCAGCTAGTCTGAAGTACTTTGTAGACTGCAGGGTAGCTGGTGAAGGTGCAGCTAGTCTGAAGTACTTTGTAGACTGCAGGGTAGCTGGTGGAGGTGCAGCTAGTCTGAAGTACTTTGTAGACTGCAGGGTAGCTGGTGGAGGTGCAGCTAGTCTGAAGTACTTTGTAGACTGCAGGGTAGCTGGTGAAGGTGCAGCTAGTCTGAAGTACTTTGTAGACTGCAGGGTAGCTGGTGGAGGTGCAGCTAGTCTGAAGTACTTTGTAGACTGCAGAGTAGCTGGTGAAGGTGCAGCTAGTCTGAAGTACTTTGTAGACTGCAGGGTAGCTGGTGAAGGTGCAGCTAGTCTGAAGTACTTTGTAGACTGCAGGGTAGCTGGTGAAGGTGCAGCTAGTCTGAAGTACTTTGTAGACTGCAGGGTAGCTGGTGGAGGTGCAGCTAGTCTGAAGTACTTTGTAGACTGCAGAGTAGCTGGTGAAGGTGCAGCTAGTCTGAAGTACTTTGTAGACTGCAGGGTAGCTGGTGAAGGTGCAGCTAGTCTGAAGTACTTTGTAGACTGCAGGGTAGCTGGTGAAGGTGCAGCTAGTCTGAAGTACTTTGTAGACTGCAGGGTAGCTGGTGAAGGTGCAGCTAGTCTGAAGTACTTTGTAGACTGCAGGGTAGCTGGTGAAGGTGCAGCTAGTCTGAAGTACTTTGTAGACTGCAGGGTAGCTGGTGAAGGTGCAGCTAGTCTGAAGTACTTTGTAGACTGCAGGGTAGCTGGTGGATTCACTCCAGGTGGAACTAAAGTCTGATTCAACACTTGATTAGATTTCACATCCACATCTGAGAAGTAACTAAAGGGATTTGTAGTGGAGTAAAGGTACACGATATACCTCTGAACTGTAGAGGAGTAGAAGTACGGAGTAGCATAACACTTGATTAGATTTCACATCCTTCATCCACATCTGTGAAGTAACTAAAGGTATTAATACATGTAGTGGAGGAGAAGTTGTAAAGACTTCACACCCCAGCATGCGGTCCATATGACTCGCTGACCTGATGGGCTCCATCCTCTCCTCATCTTCCTCTCTCCTCATCTTCCTCTCTCCTCATCTTCCTCTCCGAGCGGAGAACCAACACCCAGGAAACCTGACGCCAGTGTCTCGGCGGGGGGGCAGCACTCTCTCTTCTCTCCTGCCAACACACTCAGCGTGGAGCTAACAGCCAGGGAGGCAGGACACACTGAGGTCGGGTGCTTCCTCAGAGGGAGGATGCATGCAGTGTGTGGAGGTCTGGTGCTTCCTCAGAGGGAGGATGCATGGTGTGGAGGTCTGGTGCTTCCTCAGAGGGAGGATGCATGCAGTGTGTGGAGGTCTGGTGCTTCCTCAGAGGGAGGATGCATGGTGTGGAGGTCTGGTGCTTCCTCAGAGGGAGGATGCATGCAGTGTGTGGAGGTCTGGCGCTTCCTCAGAGGGAGGATGCATGCAGTGTGTGTGTGGAGGTCTGGTGCTTCCTCAGAGGGAGGATGCATGGATGTGTGTGTGTGTGTGTGTGTGTGTGTGTGTGTGTGTGTGTGTGTGTGTGTGTGTGTGTGTGTGTGTGTGTGTGTGTGTGTGTGTGTGTGTGTGTGTGTGTGTGTGTGTGTGTGTGTGTGTGTGTGTGTGTGTGTGTGTGTGTGTGTGGTGTGTGTGTGTGTGTGTGTGTGTGTGTGGTTCTTCCTCAGTGTGTGTGTGTCTGGTGCTTCCTCAGTGTGTGTGTGTCTGGTGCTTCCTCAGAGGGAGGATGCATGCAGTGTGTGGAGGTCTGGTGCTTCCTCAGAGGGAGGATGCATGGAGTGTGTGGAGGTCTGGTGCTTCCTCAGAGGGAGGGAGGATGCATGGAGTGTGTGTGTGTGTGTGTGTGTGTGTGTGTGGAGGTCTGGTGCTTCCTCAGAGGGAGAAGCTCTTATTGTGAAGGAGCCTAAAGGAGTGTTGGCGGTTGGAGATAAATATCCTTACCTTCAGAGGAGAGTGGGAGGAAGTGCTTGGCCAAGTGGAGTGGGCTGAACGCCGGGCAGAGCGGTCAGAGCATGAGAAGCAGTGGAACCGAAGTGCAAACTGATAAATAAGAAGGTGAAGGGACTTTCAAGGCGTTCAGTTGTCGTTGAGTCGGTCCCGCGTGAATATGGATTTTACAGGAACAGAAGGCAAAGAAATGCAATTCTGTCACGTGTTGATTCACAGGTTTGAACAGGGAGAACAAGAAGCCGGCTGAAATCAATTTACTCGTCCGACACGAAGCTTTCTTGCCTCCAAAGTTTCCCAGGAAGAATTGAATAACAACGATTGAACACACTCCTAGAGAGCACACATGTATGTTCTTGGAAGGTGTCCAAACAAGGTCACGCAGGCAGGTAAACGTAGGTACACATCTAGCAACCTTGTCCACAATATGTCAGCTGCCTTTAAAGCCCCCTTCATCTGTTTCTAACCAACGATGTAGCAAGATGTACGTTTAAAAAGTAAGAACACTATTCTTACTTATCTAGGAGTCTAATTAATGCAAGATGTTCAATTTCCCAGGCTTCTCCAAGTGTTGATTTGAAATACAACACATCCTGTACAGCAGGGACGTGCACAGATACGGGCTGTTGTTAATCGTTTGGTTTCTTTTACATTAAAAACAAGTTACAATTTTCAAAAGGTCTTATGTTTTTTTCGGGGGGGGGGGGGGGCTTTTTCCAGTTTAGAGCAATAGCCCCCCAAATGTCTGTGCACGTCCCTGCTGTACAGCATCTAATCAGGAACAACAGCCTGTTTCCCAAATCCTTATCAGTGTACAATTTGAACTGTAGGCAAAAAAGACCACGGATATTTAAAAAAGAAACACTATAAATAGATACGTCACTGCCCTCTTAGTATTGGTTACTGCATTGTGATGGGTGCGGCATCACCACGCGACAATCATGTATATGTGTTATGCCTTCGCAGCACAGCGGGCTCTAAACATATTTGAATTGAGGCCACGGCAGGGGAGAGGGAAGGTTTGATTATAACCGTGAAAGCATGTTAGTCATACACGTGCACGTCTTAAGGTGTTGCACCGCCATAGAGCTCCTGCTGCTCTCTAATTAAACACCTTATATTTAAAGAAGAGTTCACTCGCTGGCGTTGTCTTCGTGCCCCTGTGCAACCCCACAGGCTGCCAACGTGTGTGTGGACATATTCTCTAGATATCTATTGAACACATTGAGAATACCTAAACACACAAACACCGAATTGAACTTCCTGGATGTGTTCCGTATCATATGGTTTCTCTAAAGGTTTTACAGTGTGTGTGTATAACTAAATAATGAAGTAAATAGACACTTAAATGTGTATTTACTACATTATTTAGTTATATTTCCTTCACAACATGCGTCTTTTACAGCACCCCATTCCAAAAGGAGTTATCCTCGGGTGCTTGCCTTCACATTGAAACAGTGAATTGGAGTCTTTGTTGGGAATCAAACATTGAGTAAAGCCTCAGAGGGACCAGGGGGGTATACTGCGAAGCAGGATTTTCGCTTAGCGGCTAAATTCAGGGGAAACTCCGGCTTTCCGGTCCTACGAAGCTGGTTCTCTTTTTAGCGGCTAGATCTCCATGGTAATATATGCTAAGCAGCTAACCTGGTCGGGACCAGGTTAGGTTGCAGGCTAAGAGCTCAACTCAGTGAAAGCACCGCCTGCTGACCAATCAGAGCTCAGTGTGCGGAGTTTAAAGCGATCAAGTCATATTACAGGAGAAAGGAAATACAGAAAAACTGCCGTCGCAGGAAAGACGGCCGGCAAAAATCACCGACTGTGTGAACGTGAACATGAATAGAATATCACCTCCATCTTCAGAGCAATCTGACTATTATAACATTAGCGTTAAGAAAGCTTACTTAAATATCGGCCACAACATCAGTACCCGGATCAGAGTACATTAAGTACAGTCCGCGGCATATCACTTCATAATGTATCACATATCTCCTGATCTGAGTCAGCTGAGCCGTATCTGGCCGTGCAACACTCACAGCGTCACAGACTGTATGCAGAAGTATTATTTTAAGCAACACATAAGTTGAGGAAACACTCGAGACAAATGTAATTGAAGTCAGATCGTGTGTTAGACGGGCAGTGATATCATAAACCTGTTAATGTACGCATTCAAACACGTGTTCTGTCCCAGCTGTGTTCACCTTGCAGGTGCAGCTCTGAGGCTTTGATCCTGATCAAGTGTTTCAGTCATGGATGTTTAAAGTTTAACTTCTTCATATGTCTAGTATTAAAGTTCACTTTTCATTCAGGAAGTATGACGCTGCGCTGTCAGTGCGCTTCTCCATGTGTGTGATTGGTCGAATGCTCCAAATACCACCCCTTTCATGTGAACGCGCACCTAACTAGATAGGACACGGCTGGCTTGAGCGATCCACTTGATAACCAGCGTCGTAGGACCGTTTAGCGAGAGCGCGTATGTTTTGGATTAGGCCAACCGGCTAACTCAAACATATCAGGTTAGGTTGAACCAGGTTCGTAGCATAGGCCCCAGGTCTCCTGCCAGGGCTAAATGAAGCTGTGTGTGTGTGTGTGTGTGTGTGTGTGTGTGTGTGTGTGTGTGTGTGGTGTGTGTGTGTGTGTGTGTGTGTGTGTGTGTGTGTGTGTGTGTGTGTGTGTGTGTGTGTGTGTGTGTGTGTGTGTGTGTGTGTGTGTGTGTGTGTGTGTGTGTGTGTGTGTGTGTGTGTGTGTGTGTGTGTGTGTGTGTGTGTGTGTGTGTGTGTGTGTGTGTGTGTGTGTGTGTGTGTGTCCTCCCAGATGACTGAGGTGGCAGCGAGCCAGAACTAGTGTTGGCTGGGAAATACAAAACAGATCGCAGCTACAAAGGCAGTGGTCAGCCGCCATCTATTCTGTGCTTTCCTTCAGATATGTCTAAGTAGAGGTCATATCGTTTTACTCCCACGTTCACCCGCTGGCAGCACAGAGCTGACGGAGATTACTATGCAGCCGATAATTCTGACGCCATGTCAAGATAGTAGTACTTTTTGCTAAGTAGTGTTATGCTGTGTTCGTTATGCTCGCGTCCAGGAGAGAAGCTTTAAAAGGAGACTAAATGGAGTCTCTGAGAAGGTTCAAATGGTACTTTAATTAAATGGCGCGGTAATGTTACAAGCAGGAGATGATTCAGAGAGAGAGAGGAGAGAAAGGCTGCAGCTTCCTCTCCTCTCCCAGTTCCTCTCTCAAGCATTCGTCCTTCCCGCTCCTCCTCTCTGGGGGCTGTGGTGCCGTAGGGGACTTCCCCCTCGTTCGTGTCCGATATCGCGTTAAACGGAGGATTTCGACATTTTACATTCATTGCTTACTTCCACATGCCTTTTCTCCTCCTTATCTCTTTCATAACTTTATATGTAACACATGTTAACGGCGTCAATAGCCACTTTAATGATACTAATGGGCGGTAGTCCCGGATGTCGCCATGACGGATTTTCAGAATAAAAGCTTGGTCTTGAGAACTTCCGTTTTTTCCAGAATAAAATAGCATTTAAACTGACGGTATGTTTAAGGTACATTATGCCATAAAACATTGATTTTAATTTCTAACAGTAGTATCCTTCCAAGTGTTTTAAATCCTTATGTCTGAGAAGAACATTCGGTCCGTGTTCACGAGGGCTAGATGAAGTGTTTTATAGCCAGGGGTGCACATAACTCGTACGCATGCGCGGCAACAATCTGAAATGCGTACCAGCACTTATGTCACAAAGCGCATTTGCGTACCGACGTACTTGTGAAGCTTTTCCAGAAGGCGGTCAGATCACCGGACGACAGAGTCGGTCTCCGTGTGCACAGACAGGCTGCTGTTAACGTCGGTCTGGAATTGTGCCAAAACTACGCCGACCGGCTGCGGAGGGAGACTCCCCCCCCCCCCCCCCCCCCCCCTTCACTGGAGAACTGCGCTAAAACAGCTGATCACAACGTTCACACTCTGTGGTCACGAAGTACTCCACTAGCCCCCCCCCGACTTTCCTGAAGTACTCCACTAGCTTATTGTTGTCGTTATCTTTGATGTTTCCCTATAAGAGCAGGACGCACTCGGAAGGAGTCGTCATGCTTGCAAGCAATGAAAGAAAACATCTCAAAAGACCTTATATCGATATAGTGTTTCTTTGCTATGTATATCAAACACATCGTTCTCTCTGAAGTGGCTCCGACAGTCTAAGTAGAGCACGGCGAGGTCAAATCGGTTTTACACCCACGTTCACCCGTCGGCCGCACGTTACAGAGCTGACGGAGATAAATATGCAGCCGATCGTTCTGACATCATGTCGAGCCGCACACACGTAGATGCTGACCGCTGCGATTCCTCTCGGCTATCCAACTCCCTCGAGACCTGAATCAATTACTGCCACCGGGGGGATGCGGGGTTTCCTTTCAGCTCGCGCTCAGCTAACTCTGCCGCCAAGGGCCCGTCCAGTCAATAATCCGCCCTGTGCAGGATGCTCAGATCGCTTCAATATTCCAGTCGCTTTATATTGCTCCCTCTCTGCTGCCGGTCTGAAACGCCTTCCAGGTACAAAGCGCGGGCGCCTGCTTGTTGGAAGTTTAACGTGCATGTGGAGTTCAAAACGCGGTCGCTTTCATCGGCAGGCGATCAGTCTTTTGGACATTTTGCGAGAACGTGCAGAAACCTTCTTCGTCTCGCACTCTGCCTTCAGAGGAGTTCTCTCTCTCGGAGAAGCGGTGACAGGTTCAAGATTCACTCGCGGCTTTTATCGTCAGCTGCTGCAGAGTGGATACGTCAAGGAAACACTGAGGTCGCAGCTCCTCCAACCGGGCAGCATGTATGCAGACATAGAACACATACAACTGATAACAAGAGAACACAAATACAACTGATAACAAGAGAACACAAATACAACTGATAACATGCAAGAGAACACAAATACAAAAACAGAAATAGTGCAACAATCAATCAAAGTTTATTTATAGCCCAATATCACAAATGTTACCTTTGTCTCAGTGGACTTCACAGTGTGTACAGAATATCAGTATGACGATACGACACCCTCTGTCCTTAGACCCTCTGTCCTCAGACCCTCTGTCCTTAGACCCTCTGTCCTCAGACCCTCTGTCTTTAGACCCTCACATCGTACAAGGAAACACTTCCAGAGAAACCCCACAGTTTAAAGGGACCATGGGAGAAACCTCAGGGAGAGCAGCAGAGGAGGGATCCTCTCCAGGACGGACAGACTGCAATAGATGCCGTGTGCAAATCCAAGAGATAATACATTTACAGCACATAGACCGAATGTTAGGAAATGCATGTGTCTGTAATGAGAAGATGAGTCCACGAGGATGTCAGCTACAATCCTGTGGGAAGCAGAGGAAGCATGCTCCTGTCGCCTCAGATCATCTGTGAAGCGAATGGCCTGTCACCACGCTATCAACTTTTAACATATTTAGCTGTCCCTAAATGGCACGAGGTGATAGCGCTGCGATGCTAACAGGTATACACAGACGCCGCTAAGCTAAACACGTATCTGTTTCCCACACGCACACTTGAAAGAAAGCAGAAACATGTACTGTGATTTTGATCAATGCTCCAGTTAGATTGCCTCATCAGATCGGGTGGCCTTGAAGCTAATGACAACATGCCAAGGATGTGAGGCTGTTGGAGACATTGCGATGATGATCTACGAGCTGCGGTCTGCTTGGAGAGGCCAATCAGCTAAGATATTATTCATGTTGGAAGCTGTTTACATCACGACGTGCTGGACAGATTTCCAGCTTCATCCTGCCTGACAGCGAGCGCTCCCCTCACACACCGCCTGCTGCTGCTGAGCAGGTTCAAAGATGTGCTCAAGGGCTTCTTACCGATAGCTACTGAAGGGGCAAGACAGCCTTCACACTGCCCCCTCTCTCTCTCGTAGGGCTTTTATATTGCCACTGAATTATTTTATTTTCTTGTATTACATATTTCCTCTGCACCCGTTTCCTCCCTGAAATCCAGCGACCTGACACTCGACGAGCCTCTGTCCGTCTCCCCCTCTCTTCAAGCCTCCAGCTGATTGATGGGCAGAGTAATGGCCCTCCTCACTGACACTTTTATGTGCACGATTTACCGGCAGAGGACACCTGCTGCGTGCAGATTGCCGTATCGTCTCCTGCAGATGAGGCTCACACGCTGCATGTTGACACCGTTCTAATCAGGGTTCAAGTTCACTTCCTGCCATTTGTTTCTGTGATCAGTGTGTGTGCATCATCTTGGAAACGAGTGGTATTTATAGCTTGCATATGTCCCAGACGTATGTATAAGTATGTATAAGTATGTATAAGAAATCAATGTCATAATCTTGGATTTACATAGCGTATATTATGACATTAATTTCCGTCCGTCTGTTCTCTGAACAACGTTGGGCCTTCCTCAGATGCTCAGTGGCCAAAGCTAGCCGCTAAGCTAGCCGCTAAGCTAGCCGCTAAACTAGCCGCTAAACTAGCCGCTAAGCTAGCCGCTAAACTAGCCGCTAAGCTAGCCGCTAAGCTAGCCGCTAAACTAGCCGCTAAGCTAGCCGCTAAGCTAGCCGCTAAACTAGCCGCTAAAGCTAGCCGCTAAGCTAGCCGCTAAGCTGATGATAATACTTTTCTACTTTTACTTGAGCCACATTTTGAATGCAGGACTTTTACTGTAACAGAATATTCTTACACTCTGGTACTTCTACTTTTACTCAAGTACAAGATCTGAGTACTTCTACTATTACTCAAGTACAATATCTGAGTTCTTCTACTTTTACTCAAGTACAAGATCTGAGTACTTCTACATTTACTAAGTACAAGATATGCGTACTTCTACTTTTACTTAAGTACAAGATCTGAGTACTTCTACTTTGACTCAAGTACAAGATCTGAGTACTTCTACTTTCACTCAAGTACAAGATCCGAGTACTTCTCGCACCTCTGACTGTATATTCAAGAGTGTTTTGTAATGATGGTTCCTTCTCTCGCAGCGATTGGAGAGCCGGTGAGGTTGGAGTGGTTCAGTCCTCAGGGCGAGCGCATCCTTCCCTCCAAACGGATGGCTCTTCACTCTGAGACGTCACGATCCAGACTCATCATCTACAACGCCATCATCGAGGACGCGGGGATCTACCGCTGCCAGGCCACGGACGCTAACGGACACACGGAGGAGGCCTCGGTGGTGCTGGAGATCTACCGTAAGACACACACACACACACACACACACACACACACACACACACACACACACACACACACACACACACACACACACACACACACACACTAGCTTTTATCAGCAGAGGTGGGAAGTAGTGGAGTACAAATACTTGGTTACTGTTTCTGGTATCAGTACTTTACTCCACTACTTAATTTTCTGACGACTTATTACTTTGACTTCTTACATGTTGAACACAAATACCTGTACTTTCTACTTCTTACATGTTGAACACAAATACCTGTACTTTCTACTTCTTACATGTTGAACTCAAATACCTGTACTTTCTACTTCTTACATGTTGAACTCAAATACCTGAACTTTCTACTTCTCACACGTTGAACTCAAATACCTGAACTTTCTACTTCTTACACGTTGAACTCAAATACCTGAACTTTCTACTTCTCACATGTTGAACTCAAATACCTGTACTTTCTACTTCTTACATTTTGAACTCAAATACCTGAACTTTCTACTTCTCACATGTTGAACTCAAATACCTGTACTTTCTACTTCTTACATTTTGAACTCAAATACCTGAACTTTCTACTTCTTACATTTTGAACTCAAATACCTGAACTTTCTACTTCTTACATGTTGAACTCAAATACCTGTACTTTCTACTTCTCACATGTTGAACTCAAATACCTGTACTTTCTACTTCTCTCATGTTGAACTCAAATACCTGTACTTTCTACTTCTCACATGTTGAACTCAAATACCTGAACTTTCTACTTCTTACATGTTGAACTCAAATACCTGTACTTTCTACTTCTCACATGTTGAACTCAAATACCTGTACTTTCTACTTCTCTCATGTTGAACTCAAATACCTGTACTTTCTACTTCTTACATGTTGAACTCAAATACCTGTACTTTCTACTTCTCTACATGTTGAACTCAAATACCTGTACTTTCTACTTCTTACATGTTGAACTCAAATACCTGTACTTTCTACTTCTCACATGTTGAACCCAAATACTTGTACTTTCTACTTCTCTCATTTCCCAAACAGCTGGTTCCTTTAGTCTGAATGTGTGTTGGTGCGTGGTCATTATTCTTTAGAGTCACTGCGTGCCTATTGGTTGGAACACGATCCGTGTATCCATCACTTCCTGGTCTTCTCTAAAGAAGAGGGACCAATGGAAACGTTGTCATGTTGCCGTTGGTCACCATGGAAACATTCATTAGCTAACAATGACATTATTGTTCTATTGATATAAAGGGAGGTCAGGTACTCTTTAAAGCAGCTGCTAGCTATGGGTACTTTTTACTGAAGTACACTTCAAAGTTCTATACTTTCACTTGAGCAAAGAAGTTTAGTCAGTACTTCTACTTTCACCAGAGTATCTGAAGGCCTACTTCTACTTGAGTAAAGGATGTGTGTACTACTTGAGTAAAGGATGTGTGTACTTCTACTTGAGTAAAGGATGTGTGTACTTCTACCTGAGGAAAGGATGTGTGTACTTCTACTTGAGTAAAGGATGTGTGTACTTCTACTTGAGTAAAGGATGTGTGTACTTCTACTTGAGTAAAGGATGTGTGTACTTCTACTTGAGTAAAGGATGTGTGTACTTCTACCTGAGTAAAGGATGTGTGTACTTCTACTTGAGTAAAGGATGTGTGTACTTCTACTTGAGTAAAGGATGTGTGTACTTCTACTTGAGTAAAGGACGTGTGTACTTCTACTTGAGTAAAGGATGTGTGTACTTCTACTTGAGTAAAGGATGTGTGTACTTCTACTTGAGTAAAGGACGTGTGTACTTCTACTTGAGTAAAGGATGTGTGTACTTCTACTTGAGTAAAGGATGTGTGTACTTCTACTTGAGTAAAGGATGTGTGTACTTCTACTTGAGTAAATGATGTGTGTACTTCTACTTGAGTAAAGGATGTGTGTACTTCTACTTGAGTAAAGGATGTGTGTACTTCTGCTTGAGTAAATGATGTGTGTACTTCTACTTGAGTAAAGGATGTGTGTACTTCTACTTGAGTAAAGGATGTGTGTACTTCTGCTTGAGTAAAGGATGTGTGTACTTCTGCTTGAGTAAAGGATGTGTGTACTTCTACTTGAGTAAAGGATGTGTGTACTTCTACTTGAGTAAAGGATGTGTGTACTTCTACCTGAGGAAAGGATGTGCGTACTTCTACCTGAGTAAAGGATGTGTGTACTTCTACTTGAGTAAAGGATGTGTGTACTTCTACCTGAGGAAAGGATGTGCGTACTTCTACCTGAGTAAAGGATGTGTGTACTTCTACTTGAGTAAAGGATGTGTGTACTTCTACCTGAGTAAAGGATGTGTGTACTTCTACCTGAGTAAAGGATGTGTGTACTTCTACTTGAGTAAAGGATGTGTGTACTTCTACTTGAGTAAAGGATGTGTGTACTTCTACTTGAGTAAAGGATGTGTGTACTTCTACTTGAGTAAAGGATGTGTGTACTTCTACTTGAGTAAAGGATGTGTGTACTTCTACTTGAGTAAAGGATGTGTGTACTTCTACTTGAGTAAAGGATGAGTGTACTTCTACCTGAGTAAAGGATGTGTGTACTTCTACCTGAGGAAAGGATGTGCGTACTTCTACCTGAGTAAAGGATGTGCGTACTTCTACCTGAGTAAAGGATGTGTGTACTTCTACTTGAGTAAAGGATGTGTGTACTTCATCAGGCTCTGATCCACTTCATGCTTAGAGAGAGACAGAGAGATATTTCCAATCACAAACAGTCTTGGGACTGGAAGGCTACGAGGTGAACCGTTCGTGCCAGATTAGAAAGTACATGAAGCCGTTGCAGGCACATTGTTGCAAAGGAAAGGATGAATGTCTAGGATTTAAGTGTTCTGCAAAGATCCAGATGTGAGTGGGAGTAATCACGGACACATCTTGTTCCTAAGCGCTGAACAAGAACTGCTAAAAGATCCAAATGTGCTGATGATCTCTAAGATAAGATAAGACTGTGTTTATCCAGAGGAAAGCGTTCTGCCAGAGTTACAGAAACACAAGAAACACATGATAATAAAACTGTGCCGTAACGAGATACATTCAATAACTCACACTTCACATTAGCCTGTGTGTGTGTGTGTGTGTGTGTGTGTGTGTGTGTGTGTGTGTGTGTGTGTGTGTGTGTGTGTGTGTGTGTGTGTGTGTGTGTGTGTGTGTGTGTGTGTGTGTGTGTGTGTGTGTGTGTGTGTGTGTGTGTGTGTGTGTGTGTGTGTGTGTGTGTGTGTGTGTGTGTGTGTGTGTGTGTGGTTTACTTCCCTTTGTACCTTTGACTTTGTGAATGTGTATGTGTGTGTATGTGTGTGTGGTTTACTTCCCTGTGTACCAGGGTTTCCGTTAGCCGGTAATTACCGGTTTTTAGCTGGTAACATTTATTAAAAACCGGTAAATTCAAAACCTGACGGTCAAAATGTCTGGTAATAATTAGGGAGGCTCCGATCGATCGGCCGCCGGTCATTATCGGCCGATATTCACTCTTAATAGTTTGATCGGTGCTCTCTATAAAGGCCGATCAGGAGAGCTGGGTCTGATCCATATGGACATAAACGCGAGTGAAGTGTAACCGGAGCGAGAGAGAGATCAGATCAGCTGCTGAGTCTGACCGAGACACGCAGCTCTGCATGATCACCTGAAGCCCCGCCCTCTGTTTAGCGAGCTGCAGGAGCAACTGACGGGCTGTCAGGAGAGAGAGAGAGAGGGGAGGGAGAGAGAGAGAGTGAGGGAGAGGGGAAAAGAGAGGCTCTGTTTCTCCCGTGTTATTATTCAAAGTTGATGTAAACTTCTGAATAATGTACGTTATCTACTACAAGTAGTTTGTTTGAATGTAATAATTATGTTGTTTGTTGTTTGTGGAATCATTTATTGAAAAATGAATCAGAATTTTTCGATCTGTTACGATTATAAACTGAAGCAATATAAAAATGAGCCCCGTGAACTGAGTTTTAAACTGAAGCATATCTGCTCATAGTCCGGTAATTACCTGCTAACGGAAACTCTGCTACACAACTATTATTATTATTGAAATATGACCGGTAAGTTTCAAATTAGTCCGGTAAAATAAATTCTGCCCGGACATTTGACCGGCGAGAAAAAATCCTAGCGGAAACCCTGCTGTGTACGTGTGTGTGTGTGTGTGTGTGTGTGTGTGGTTTACTTCCCTGTGTACCTTTGACTGTGTGTGTGTGTGTGTGTGTGTGTGTGTGTGTGTGTGTGTGTGTGTGTGTGTGTGTGTGTGTGTGTGTGTGTGTGTGTGTGTGTGTGTGTGTGGTGTGTGTGTGTGTGTGTGTGTGTGTGTGTGTGTGTGTGTGTGTGTGTGTGTGTGTGTGTGGTTTACTTCCCTGTGTACCTTTGACTTTGTGTGGTGTGTGTGTGTGTGTGGTTTACTTCCCTGTGTACCTTTGACTTTGTGTGTGTGTGCGTGTGTGTGTGTGTGTGTGTGTGTGTGTGTGTGTGGTTTACTTCCCTGTGTACCTTTGTGTGTGTGTGTGTGTGTGTGTGTGTGTGTGTGTGTGTGTGTGTGTGTGTGTGTGTGTGTGTGTGTGTGTGTGTGTGTGTGTGTGTGTGTGTGTGTGTGTGTGTGTGTGTGTGTGTGTGTGTGTGCTGCTCTCATTCTTGTGCTTAAAGCATAATGACAGCTAGTGGCGCCGTGGGACTCGGACGCTGCCAGGCGTAATGAGGGATGTGTCGTGAGGCCAAGCTGCCGCTGACCCCCACTCTCTCCTGGAGAGAAACTGAATGTGAGGAGGTCAGGGCGACTCAGTGCTTACACACACTGTCCCATCGCCATTTATTCCGCTGCAGCGTCCTCGAGGAAGG
>NC_047504.1:12434592-12454592 GCF_902827115.2 Pseudochaenichthys georgianus | reverse complement strand
TCCAGAGTCAAGTGTGCAGCAGGGTTACAGCGGAGAGGTTGTTTCCCTTGTAGAGCAATGCGACGGCGAAGGAGAGAGGTGAACAGAAGGAACCTCAGAAGGGTAGACGCCTGAGAGAGAGGTAAAGATCCTGGAAATAAAAGAAGAGGGAAATTGATAAGAATGGATGACAAACACTCGCAGAGGCATCCTTGAAGTTAATGAAGACACTGAGACGCCGGGCACGTTGGCAGCCGGGAGAGAGAGAGGAGCAGCCTGGCATAAATCACACAGCAAAGTGCTAATGCCGGAGCCGCGCTAACGCAAAGGACTGATAGGGGAAGCTGATGTCAAAAATGTTTGTGAAGAAGAGGACGAGGAATCTGTCTTCGAAGCGCTCCTGAAACCAAGAAAGAGAGAATGAAAGGCCGCCTGTGTTCTGGTCTCATTCTGGCAGCAGAAAAAGCTCGACTCAGTGATTTTGTTTAGTCATTTCTGTGACGTAACGTCCACCCGTCTGTGCCTGTGCGGTTTCATCACAATCGCCATGTGGCCCAGAAAAAACAGTCATTTGGCGTTTTTTTTATTTGATTTTTGAGGGTGAAGTCATCCATTAATTTCACGTTGTTTCTCACGCTGTGATTGGCAAGGCAAAATGTCCCATGCAAGCTAATCGAAATACTGAATACACACTTTGTATTTGAGGGGATGAAACCTCTTTTAGTACCGTACTTTCCGGACTATAAAGCGCACCTGCATATAAGCCGCCGCAGCTACATTGTCCGTCTGTCTTGCTCTCGTTCTGTCTCTCGGTTCCACTTTTACTTTGGCGCGCTACCTGTCTCACTCTTTTCCGGCCTCCAGCTTTTCCCGCTGGAGCCCGCCGCTTAAAGGTGGCGGGCGCAGACCGGTCCTAGAGCCCGTAGCGTTAAAGGTGGTTAATTTTACCTGTAAAATCCATAGATGTAGGAGGTTCCCTAGTGGCCGTTAGCGGTACACAAAAAATGGGGGAAAAAGTCGCGGCTTATAGTCCGAAAAGTACGGTAGATTAAGGACAAAGAACAACACTTCATTCAGTCCAGGGGAAGAAGTCCTGTCCTTTTCGGCTTCTCAGGCGATACATGCATTATGCCAGGTGTCCAAATCGAGGGCGAACAACACTTGCACCTGCATTATCAAACAAATTGGGAAAAAAAACGTGTTTTAACGTAACTTTTTCAAGCCCTGGGTTCATAGTTCACGGTTCTGTAAAAGCGTAAATGGCTCCGAGTGCTTACAGAATATGAAAAACAAATGGCTTCTCATTCTCTTTTCCAGAGAGGCTCACGTTTCGAGACGTCCAGTCGCCGCAGGAGTTCCGTCACGGAGAGACGGCGGAGGTGGTCTGCGACGTGATCAGCTCCCCGGTGCCCGTGGTGGTGTGGTACTACCAGGACAAGGAGATCACCGAGGAGCACCACAGTGAGTCAAAAAGGGTCCTTTAGAGACCGTGAAGTCGTTCGGAACACGGATGGAGTCACACACACGACTGCAGGTTTTGAATACTTCCATAAACACACTTTGAAAATGTTGTACGAGGACGGAAATGCACAATAGGATGTCAACATTAGTCCACATGGTGCCTTTAAGACAACAGGCCTGAATGGATGCATGGATGGAGTTTAGTCGGGGATTAAACGGTGCTTTGAGTACAGTAAGTACAGGAAGTACAGGAAGTACAGGACGTACAGGAAGTACAGGAAGTACAGTAAGTACAGGAAGTACAGGACGTACAGGAAGTACAGGAAGTACAGTAAGCGCTTGTGATGAAGAATAACTCATATTCTCATTTCCGGTTTCACATCACAGATTTCTTTATTTCTGTGTATCTGATTAAGCGGCTAATCCGAATAGCTAAAGTTGATTTAAGGTTGTTCATTTCGTCCCTCAGGCTTCCGGGATATAACACGTGACTGATATCTAATCTGTAAGCGATAACAATAGCAGATTACGATGACAACAATGCGCTGGCATCTCAAAAGCGTTTTGACTGTGAACCTGCCAACCACACTCGATTGTTGAGAAGAAAAACCTCCAAATGTTCCCAATCCTCTCCCTCCCTCGTTGAAAAGACGTGTTGGCGTGCCAACAACACTGTGTCTCTAGGAAACGCCATTTCCTTCTTTTGTGTGGCTTCACAATAAGACAAGGATATCAAATTCTATAAATAGAAATCCCATCAGCCCTGGAGGAGGCGTATAACTCGGAGAGAAACCGTGTTAACAGGCGACTGAGAGAATGGATTATCGAGCGATGGGATGCATGCAAAGCTCTTATTATGGAGCTGGTGCATTTGAGCAGCATTCTGTTCATGAAACCGAGTCTGATTTGATCCAGAAGGAATGTAAAGTATAGAAGTGAAGCTCTTGTCTGTCACCCCGCCCTTTTGTTATGAAAAAGGAAGAGGACCACACGCAGGACAGTCTCTCTTTCAGCAGGATTATTATTTCCAGGGAACCTGTAGAGCGGAATTTCCTCGTCTTCTCCGCCCTGATTTACAGCTCTCGACACCCCGTCCTCCATCGAGACGAAAGCGCACGTCCGAGCCCTGATTAGAAACAGTAACCCCTTGAATCTGTCACGTTTTTTTAATTGAAATTCAAATCTTCAGCGCCATCGTGATGAGGAAACTCGGACAGGAGGAGAAGGACAGTTTAATCATTCCACTCTAATTACGATGCGTGGATATACATATATTTGCTTGGGAGGAATGAGACGGAGGCCTCATCACTCCTGGCCACGATGGAGACTATTTGCAACTGTAATTGCGTGCATGGTTATCGGCGTGGACTCTATCAGGTGAATGTGCCCGAGGGAAGATTGACAGTCTAACTCCCGGAGAGTGGAGATGGCAATTTCCTCCGTGTGTTTTCCTAACTTCCTTATCTCCCTTCCTCTTCCTCTTCCTCTTCGACGTGAAGGCAGGTTTCAGGTGCTGCCGAACAACAACCTCCAGATCCACCAGGTGACCAAAGCGGACGAGGGTGTGTATCGCTGCGAGGCGAGCGTCGAGGCCCGCGGGGAAATCGACTTTGTGGACATCGCCATGGTCGTCAATGGTGAGTTTCACTTTGAATCAGGACTGGCTGTGAAGGTTCGACTACCAGACGATGCTCAAAGGTGTCCTATCATGCAACATGCACTTGTTGATGTCTTTTATACATAAATGTGTGTAGACTCACAAAGTGTCAGGAAATACAACCCTCTCTCTTTCCCTCCGTACCCACATCTCTAAAAACGGGGGTTAAAAACTGAACATTTTAAAGGTCTCCTATCGTGCATAATTCACTGTTTGAAGTCTTTTCTACATACATGGGGTGTGAGGCTCGAATGGGTGATCTGTTTGGTATGTTTGAGCAAAACACCTCATCGACATGTTATATATATATCGGAGACCTATAATATATGCCTAAAAATGATATAATAGGAGTCCTTTAAAGCAGTGTTTCTCAAACTTTTTCATACCAAGGACTTAACCAATAAAAAAACACTCGCGGACCACCTAACTCCACAAATATCCAAAAACACATCGTTTTTTACAAATCGCCTGAAAATGGTACAAACAAGTGGCAACATGTGTGACGAAGGTGTTGCGCTGGGCTATATCATGCAATCGAAAGTGAAACTTAACCTCGCTCCATTGCGAAGATATTCCCGCGAGAGTGTGGAAAACTTAAATGTTTTTATTTATTTCAAATGTGAAATGTTACCAATATACTCACGGACCACTAGGGGGCGATCACGGACCACACTTTGAGAAGCACTGCTTTAAAGGAATAATCTAACTATTTAAAGATGTTGTGTGTACAGAAAACAAGAAATAAAAGATTATTCGGAACGATCAAGACTTTCTGTTAATCGTCCTTTTGCCATATTGTATCCTACTTAAAACATTGTTAGTTTAAGATAAGATAAGATAAGGAGTACTTTATTGATCCCAATTTGCGAAATGTTGGCATGGCAGCAGCATAGAAAGACAAGACATTGTACATGAGAGGATTTAGTTTCAGTTTGGGATTCACACACGCGAAATCCTTGTATCTCTACAGTCTTGGTTGTTCTTTATTCTTGTGAGGTCTGAAAATGCGGTTTCCAAAGAAAGTAGTGAAGCTTAATCCTCGCCAATGTTGTTACCAGGTCGCCTTTAGCGATGTTTTCGTCCTGAAGCCTATAAGGCACACGTGTCAAACTCGAGGCCCGGGGGCCAAATCAGGGCCGGGGTGGATTTAATTTCGGCCCGCAGGATAATTTCTAATTCCTATTAGATCTGGCCCGCCGGTATATTGCACGCACGCCTTCACTCCATCCTGAGGGTCTCCTCCGATCGGACCCCAAACATTGATGACCTTGCACCCTGATGAGACGCCAAGTGTCTGAGCTAGCATCACAGAGCAGCACACTGAGTTCAATGGATGCTTCCTTCTGCACTTTCTCTCACGACAACAGGGCATGTTTGGTTTCTCTTTGAGGGGAATAGTTTTGTTGAAGCCTGTGGAGAAATGTACTCATAAGAACTGACTCTGGAGAAGCTGCAGATAGAGCCGTGAGAAATGAATGCACCTGATTATTTAATGTTGTTTTTATAGGCAATAATTGAAGCTTCGTTAGTTCCAGGTGTGCAATAAGTTCATTTCAGTACGTTCTGCAGTAAACACTGAACCAGTCCGGCCCTCCACTAGCACCCATTTTTTTTATTTTGGCCCACTGTGTGTTTCAGTTTGACACCCTGCGATAAGGTGTCAGGACGAAAAGGAGAAGCATCAGATTTCATCCAGCCTCACTGACGGTTAATAACTTCATCATCGGCACGCGTTTTGCTACCATTACTTGTTCTCCTTATCCTTTAATGTGATTGAGAATTTCAATTAGCGACGTCTTTGGTCTCCGCGGGGCCCACAACTCGAAGGATGACATTTCAATTTCCTCATTTGTCCTCATTTGCGCCGAGTCACCTGAAACTGCCGAGGTGATTGAAATGTGATTTTTTTTCAGGCCAGCGTAACGCTTGAGCGGCTGCAATATTGTCTCCGCCCGTGTAATTCTCTCTCGGTTAATGTAATAGCCGAGCGGCCCTTCCGCCCAAAAACCTATGAATTGCGTTCAATTTAGCACACCACTTAGCGCACTTCAGAGGGAGATCCAATAAGCCGGCTCAATGAGGCTTGACCTATTATTGCAGACTCTCGCCGTGTGCTCCCGAGATGTCCCGAGGAAGTCTCTTTAAAGATGGGTTCGGGTAAAACATTTGGATGAAAGAGAATATAATGATTTCACGGGAAGACTTCGAGGAATGTGAGAATTTGGTTAGTATTGCCAAATATCTGAAACTCTCACTACTTTTACATCCAGGCTGAAGACTTTCTTTTTGCTTTGAGTTGATATATTCACATCCCACACTGCATTCTCACTTCATGTTTTATTATCTTTGTATTTTAATGTTTCTAATGTCTCTTTGAATGGCCTTGTAGTCGAGGTGCTAGATAACTAAACTTGCCTTTACCTCAAGGAGACTTCCCTAAAGACTCAAAGTGAGACACAATCTGATCTGCAGAAGCACCATTTGGTCCGCATTAAATATAAAAAGTACTGAGAGACAACTTTATGAAAACTAATGTCCTATAAGGAGGGCTGTTACAGCAGAACGTTCACTTTGGACTACTTTGAACTAGCTGAGCATTCAAAATAATAATAATAATAATAATAATAATACATTTTATTTTTAGGCGCCTTTCATGACACCCAAGGACACCGTACTTTTAAAAAAAAAAAAAAAAAAAAAGCTAAGAGGCAACAGAACAAGATAAAAACACAAACAGGAAATCATGGAGGAGACAGTCAAGTGGACACAAATGAATACGCTGATAATATTAGCTTGCTTCAGACTGTGCTTGTTGCACAACAGCCCCCCTCGGCCCCAGGGGTTCACAGAGTCCCTGAGGATCCGTGTTCCTGTGATGTTCAGGAACGTTGCACCTACAGGCTTCCGCTATTTGAAACCCCTACATGTCCGTTACCTGCCCTGCAGCTGGCCGTGTGCTCTCACTCTGAAGGACTATTTGTGTAGGTGTAGAAAACAGGGAATGTTTGAGTTCTCTCTCGACACCACTGCCTTCGTGTTTATAGGGCTTGTCACCTGGAAAATTCACGAGGACTGCTCCCCCTCTGTGGGTTGTAACACTGAGGGCACGTGGAGCAATAACCGGAGAGGGTTTGAAGGAAGGCAACCAGAGAACATACGACTCGGACTGGTCCAAACACACACAGATAGCAGATAGCTGGGAGGCTCGGATATATCGATGCTACGTGTTTTATCAATCAGCTGCGGACGCTGAGCTGTGTTCTGCTGCCGTGCCCGGGGGTATCCCGGTGAGGGAGGATGAACAGACCCGTAAGAAGACAGCCAGCATCAGTCGTTGTGTGTGTGAGGACCCCTGGAGGAAGAATGAAGAAGAAAGCCAGGCAGCTGCAGAGCGGCCATCTTTACTGTAGGCTCGTCTCCCGAGGGCCGACACTGAGCTCTCGCTCTCTTTGAGTCAATCAGGATGGACGTCGATTCTTATCCAATCAGAAGCCAACAGAGAGCGCTGCAGATAGACGCGTCCTGCACCAATCACCCCGCCTCGTATGCAATTTTAGTTGATATACCTCTTACAATAAAGCAGTGTCTACTTGTGTCACATATTTATGACATCGACAAGTTATAAGCAATGCCAAAAAGAAGAAGAATTGGATGACCCTCTTTATTGGTCTGCCCACAGCACACACAGCGACATTTGACCTCTGCATGTAACCCTAGCTAGTACCAACAATAACTCTACCGTTTATTTTGTCATTTTAAGGGGCCATTTTGTCACTGCCTTTTTCTGTTACTTCTCTTGTTCAATTTCTGTTTATATACCTCTTGGAATGAAGCAGTGGCTGTTTCTCAATCGCGAGGATGCTTGCTTGGTAGTCGCGTACTTCCAAGTCACTTCCTTCAGAAACGAAGCCAGTATACTTACAAGCCACGGCTTCGGAAAACGAAGAAGAATGGAACAGGCTAACAAGTGTGCCACTCTCTCTAACGGTTTCAACATAAACTGTCCCGAAAGTAAATACCTAATCTAATTATGAACTTGCTTTACTTTCAGGAACACATTTTTGGTGAAAACAAAGTCACATATTTACCAACACAGTGTTCTACGCCACTATACTTACATTTCATTTCATTTCCAAACCCTTTATTTTAACCAGATTGGTCCCATTGAGGTCATAGATCTCTTTTTCACAGAGACCTGCAGCATATAGATTCCACATGAAACATGAAACAATAAAGGACATCATACATTATATTTACAGGATACATAGTTATCGACTTTTACAAGTGCCCATAGTATCAACGAGCATTTCATTTAGCCTAGCTTTAAAGACATGCAGAGGAATGAGATCGCTCAGTTTCAATTCTTGCTGAAGATTGTTCCGAGCAAGTGGAGCTGCACATAAAAGCTGTCTCACCTCAGACAGTCCTCGCTCTCGGCACATCTAACAAGACCACATCATGCGACCTCAGACAATAGCTGCTTGCAACTCTCTGTGTTATCAGAGAGCAGATATAATACGGGAGTTTACCCAACAAAGCTTTATAGATAAACGTGTACCAGTGACTGAGCCTCCGTACAGAGAGTGAGGCAGACCTGCCTTGGCATACAGGGTGCAGTGATGAGTCAGCGCTTTACAGTTAGTGACAAATCTCAGAGCGCTGGTGATACGCAGCATCTAACTTGCTCAGGCAACATGGGCAGGTGCATTCATATAGATCAGATCCCCATAGTCCCAGCACAGGTCAAAGGTCACAGAGCCTTCTCCTGGCCTCAAGCGAGAATCAGGACTTGTTTCTGTAGAAAGAACCCCTAGCCTCACCCTCAGCTCTTTTAAGCAGGTTATTGACGTGAAGTTTTAAAGAGAGACAATCATCAAGCCAGATACCAGGTATTTGTAACAGGCTAACAACTTCAAGTTTTGTTCCTTGCATAGTTAGCAATATCTAAAACAGGGCTCTGGTGTCTTTTAGCTTTTGAAAGAGCATTACCTTGGTTTGATCCACATTTAAAAGAAGCTTTAGTTCAGAGAGCTGAGTCTGAATAGTGTTAAAAACAGCCTGTAATTTAACAACAGCCTCCTGAATGGAGGGACCTGCAGAGAACATCACGGTATCATCCGCATAAACATGTTAAAGTAGCTTCATCCACATTTTGCCCATAAGCTGTTGATATATATGGAGAATAAAAGTGGGCCTAAAACAGAACCTTGTGGTACACCATTAGAAATGTTTAACCACTCAGAAGACATTTAAATGTGTTCTGCGTCGGTTTCAGCCATTCTCCGCAAGGGTTTTTGAAATTGGTCCGTGCGCAAAGCATTGTGGGGATTTTAAGGACGCAAAGTCTACCCACGTGCAGCCTCGAAATGTCCCCCAAACCAAGGACGCGGCCTCGGTGGAATTCCAAGTATGCTGGAGATTGGAACAGTACTTCGGCGGCACTCGATGACGTGGCATCTTGAAATATTGGCTTGGAAGCCAGAGTCCTCGAGATTGAGAAACGGCCAGTGTCTACTTGTAACTCCGTGTCGCTTGTTTATGACATCAAAAAGTGATAAGCAATGCCACATTGATATTTAAAGGGGCCTTAAAGGTTTTATTGCATTTTGTGCATCCTTTTGCATGCACGCGACCGATAACACACGACAGGAAAGGGGACAACCCCAAAATCATAATAGAGCCCCTTTAAGATCATTTCACATGCATGAATAAAGTCTAAGAACCAAAGATCTCTCTCTAAAACATGGACAAATCAGCATTTTAAATATTCCAAGGTTAGAAAGAGCCCTCGGGACAACCTCGGAGCACTTTGCTAACTTTACTTTGAGCTGTCAATTAGCAGAGAGGCTTGTTGAATGAGGCTGTGGAGGAAGACGATGTCAGCGCGGTGTGAGGGGCCCTGATTCAGCTTCTCGTTGACTGAAAACATGTTCTGTTGGATAATAGCTTTAGTGATTTAGTTCATTAATTGCCCGTACGAAAAGAAAATTGCCTCTTGAATCGGTACGTTGTTGTTCAGAAAGAAGTCAATCAATACTTTCAATGATCCCTATAGAGTTGGTTCTTTCAGAGGCAACCGCTGAGTGGATGTTTGCGTCTCTATAGTTGTATTGTAAAGTTAGACTGTATCACCTCCTCTTACGGTACGTCCACCCACCAACGCTTCTGCCCATTCACGTTGAATGGGGTGACGTCACTTTTCGCCGAACTGCATTGTGGGAAGCAAAGCGGAGATTTCCAGGCATCTCAGAATTCAAAAGTTGAGCAATGTTCAACTTTTGAATCTTCAGGGCCCAGGAGTTCAACACTTTTAATCTCAATCAGATCCGATCAGATTTTGAAATCCCATGTTTCGTGATCCAGGATCAGACAAGTCGGCCACATGTTGTCCCTGGAGTTCAAAGCCATTCAGGATCAGCCTGATCCAGATTACGACTTTTCAAGATGACTAGATCCTGAATGCTTTAATCCGACCGAGCGCCATCTTGTGGACATGAAAAATACTACAAGGAAGACGAGAGCCCACATTGCAGACTTCTATTGTCCGCATTACTTTTGAAAGGTGATGACATGGCTTTTTTTTTGTTGAAGATATTTTTAATTTAATCTAAATTACATTTGTGATTGACAATCTTTGTTGTGATACTTTCATGAGCATAAACATTTATGTCATCAACATTTGGTTGAAAACAAAACAGGCCACAAACGTGAGCAAAAAATGAATGAATGAAAATTTCCAATGAAGGCTAAAATGGTGTATTATTTCAGTTAACAAACTTTGCCATCTAATTTAAATTGAAACATATTTTTAAATAAATGGTACAGTACATGTTGCTCCTCTGAGTTAATATCGAGCATTGTTATATCATGCTGTTTCTTTTTGACAGCGTGTCAGTTCTGACTACTTCAGCAATGTGTTAACGTTTCTTTATCCGGTCACGAGGAACGGTATGTTGTCTGAAACGCCTCGCTGTGAAGTCATACATATTCATCGTGGGGTTTCTTCTTTTGCCCACAAGCGTGACGCTGACCCGGAGTTTTCATCAAAGCAGCCCGTAGATGAGGAAGGTGGCGTATCGAGTGAATGGATAATCACCCTTCAGGTCGAAAAGCAGTCTGGAGAGAGGCCGGACATTTTAGGAAGTGACCTCGAAAGTTATCAGAGCACTTCCGTTCGCCTTTCATCCATAAAAAGAACAGAGGACGTTAAAAGCAAGGACATGTATCGAGCGATACCGTATGAAAAGCTGACATGTTATTTCCATATGTAGTTTGTCTCCCTGTCAATAAGCTTTTAACAACAGAGTGTTTCTCTGTTCATCATGGATATATGCGTCCTTCCCGTCTTGACACGCGGTGACTTTTCATCCCTGAGAGGGTTCTCGTGAAATAAGACATATTATAGCGTGACACACACATTTTTCATTCCCTGGCCGTTTCTCAATCTCGAGGATTCTGGCTTCCAAGCCAATATTTCAAGGATGCTACATCATCGAGTGCCGCAGAAGGACTGTTCCAATCTCCAGCATAGTTGGAATTCCACCGAGGCCACGTCCTTGGTTTGGGGGAAATTTCGAGGCTGCGCATGGGTAGACTTCGCGTCCTTAAAATCCCCCACAATGCTTTGCGCGCGGACCAATTTCAAAAACCCTTGCGGAGAATGGCTGAACCGACGCAGCACGCATTTAAATGTAAGTGTAGTGGCGTAGAACACGTGTTGGTAAATATGTGACTTTGTTATCACCAAAAATGTGTTCCTGAAAGTAAAGCAAGTTCATAATTAGATTAGGTATTTACTTTCGGTACAGTTTATGTTGAAACCGTTAGAGAGAGTGGCACACTTGTTAGCCTGTTCCATTCTTCTTCGTTTTCCGAAGCCGTGGCTTGGAAGTATACTGGCTTTGTTTCTAAAGGAAGTGACTTGGAAGTACGCGACTACCAAGCCAGCACCCTCGCGATTGAGAAACGGCCCCTGCGTGGTATCCACATCAGATAGAGTACCACACGGCACACTCACACACCTACAAGGCATAGATGTCTCACCTAGCCTGCTCCGGTAGCTCACCTGAAGGGATCATCTAAACATGTTGGGGGATTAGCTTACTTGCGTATAGCTTCAGTCAGAGGCAGTTTAGCATAGCTTAGCATAACGAGTGCAGGAAGAAGTCTCCTAGCACCAAACTCCTCGGCTTCATATGTGAGAAAAACATCATGTTAATGCAGGAAGTTCTGGTTTTAAATGTGGGTTAATTCCCAGACTATGGGACGTAGAAATAGTCCGTAGATTAGCTTTATTTGTAGCCGTATTTTAGAGCTTCAGGTTAGCTCTTTTACTGATGTATGGTAACCCCGACTAACGAGCTACTGGCACCACCCACATAGATACCGCACGGATGTAAAAGTGCTATTTATCTTCTCATCAGACTTTCTGCAAGAAAACAAATAAGTGTAATCACTAAATGTCAAACTCCTGCTTTAATGCAATTCAATATGGATTTCTCGTCATTACACCATAGCCTGCATCTCAATGTTTCTCCTTCAATAGAGCTTCCTGTTTTCCTTCATCAATATCAAACATCTCTTTAAATCTGATGGTGATACAAAAGGCAGATCCTAATTTCCCAAGTATCCTTCCCAGACACGTAATTTTGGATTTGCTCACACATTAGTAGAAGATCAACCACTTTATTTACCAATTATGAATCAGGGCTGGTTTCCTTCCAGTGTGTTCTGAATGTCTCAGAACATTCGCTTGCTATCTCGTACACGGTTCTGATATGTACCGACTTTTAAACACGACTGATGCCGAGTTCATTGAAGCCCATTGGCGCGTAACAGACCTCCAGCTCCTCTGCGATGCATTCAAATCAGTCTGAGCGAGTTGAGCATGTCTGTACAACCTCAGCAGCACCTCCAGCGAGCCTCTGAAGTTCCCGGATATGACTAAAACATGAAGAATTCATTAAGCTCGCCAGATTCTTCTTGGACGCTCAGAGGCTGTTTGCTGATTCGCTGTTTTGAAGTCTTTCTGCTTGGCACTGCGTCTCATTAACGGGCCGTTTCAACGAGCTGATGTGGGAGTGTGTTCTAGAGAGAGAGGGAGAAACGCTGGAGAAAAGGAAATATATTGGCGCGGAAATCAATGGTTATCGTGTCAGGCAGATGCTTTCTCTGCGTGATCGCCGAGTCAGGACTATTGGGAAGGCCTCATGGTGCTCAGCCCGCTTATATCCCTCAAAGCTCTCCGGTCCTTCATGTTCCTCTGCATATAGATAGATCTTTAATTTGTCATTGGACAGGTACAACGAAATTACAATGAACTCAAGGTGCTAACACGCAACAACAAGACGATATGAAAACAACAAGACACTATAAAAACAAGAAATGGGACTTAAATAGACGTGAATATGTACATAAATAAATAATAGATTAAATTGGACGATTCCCCTCGTATTGCACGGAAGGCTTGAGTCCGTTTGTCCGGGAAGACATGGTACAGAAGCGCCTGCCTGAGCGCAGCCGTACAAAGTGCAGCCGTACAAAGCGCAGCCGTACAAAGCGCGGCCGTACAAAGTGCAGCCGCAGCCGTACAAAGCGCGGCCGTACAAAGCGCGGCCGTACAAAGCGCGGCCGTACAAAGCGCGGCCGTACAAAGTGCAGCCGCAGCCGTACAAAGCGCGGCCGTACAAAGCGCGGCCGTACAAAGCGCGGCCGTACAAAGCGCGGCCGTACAAAGCGCGGCCGTACAAAGCGCGGCCGTACAAAGCGCGGCCGTACAAAGCGCGGCCGGACAAAGCGCTGCCGTACAAAGCGCGGCCGTACAAAGCGCGGCCGTACAAAGAGCGGCCGTACAAAGCGCGGCCGTACAAAGCGCTCGTTACCCGGGTGGTCCTTGAGGATCTTGACTGCCTTCTTAAGGCATCGAGATCCTCCCAATAAGGCAGGCATGCATCGTGTGTGGAATTCACTGATAATGTGGGAAATATTCATCTCTGTTTCGCACCAGGCAATAAGTGAATGATAGATAGACGGCAGGACGGCAGATGGATCAGACGCTGCGGAGTTGAGATGAAGAGTTTCTCACGATAACACACCCTGGTGCTGTTAGTGTAATTGATCTTGTAAGAAAGGCTCGAGTACACCGCAGTGGTTGCTTCATTAGGTATCTGCGGTGATGCTGTTCTGATTAGAATTCCCTATTCATTATCCCAAGTCTTTTTTACAAACAACTGAGTTTCATCAAGACCGCATTTTAACGAGACCATCTATAATATGTATTCCTTATCGTCTACCGAGTTGTTTTTGAGTGTCCTCCGATCACTTGGGAAACCTTCAAGCACTCCCACACTAAATTACGCTTTGTTTTCCCACAAAATGACACCTTTTGTTTTGATCAGAGTGAGACGAATGATGCTGAAATAATGTCAATTTGCAGCAGCAGCCATTTATACATATTTAACACAAATGCAAACATCTGTTATGTTTCTAAAAGACAGCCATCTTTACAGACACTCAAGTCGCTTTAGAAGTCTCTGCGTGTGCCGATCTTCTGTTCGTAGATCAATATGCGGAATTGCGTCGACCCGGAGTTTCATCAAACCTGTTGGCGTGTTTTACAGCAAACAGGTCCTTAGTTACACCAATAGTACTCAACACAAGTAACCATC
Source organism: Pseudochaenichthys georgianus (assembly GCF_902827115.2). NCBI lineage: Eukaryota > Metazoa > Chordata > Actinopteri > Perciformes > Channichthyidae > Pseudochaenichthys > Pseudochaenichthys georgianus. Next base: position 12,440,828 of record NC_047504.1, on the reverse strand, counting down.
GTGTTTTGCAACCTGTTGAGGGTGGATACGTGAAATATATTACACTGTGAAGCTGACTGTTGAGCGGCCCGACCAAGCAAGGAGGCCGAGGCAGAACGTCCCGGTACAACCCGGTGTGGGCATGTATTACTCACGGGCACATGACACAGCCTCAATCTGCTGTTCACGTGAGCGCAGTCACATGTTAGCCTAAATACCCACGCCAATGAACCCACCAAGTCACAGGTGAGGGGGGGGAGACGGCAGGGGCACCAGGTGCACACAATCAACAGCAACAGACATGGGGAAAGGGAACACTTTTCAAAATAAAACACGTGCAATATACAAAGCCCGAAGCCGTCAGTCCACAGTAACGAAGCCATCTTCGCCACATGCACTTTATATGAAGTCGAGTCCTCATCTACACCCTGGTGTTGGGAACGTATGTAGATAAATAGTCTGGATGATAACGTCTGATCGCAGGCTTTGCTTTTACACCTGGCATAATCATTCTCATCACCTCATCATTATGCCCTCGTGTGCCTTCGCTATGGGACCTTTGGAAAGAAGGGCTGTGGTGTAGCTTCTGGCAGGATTGGGAGTAAGATGATTTTATTTATATACAATAGGTTCAAACCGTACGGATTGCATTTCCACCTGCTTGATATCTTCATTAGAGACAGACGGACGGGGTGCAGACATGTGTGCACGTCTTCGGAGTAGGATCGTTGCGAAGGAAGAACTTGAATTGAAAGGTATTTCCTGCTAGTCTGATCTATGTATTGACTGACAATATCACTATTGAGTGTCCGTGCACAAGAGTAAGCAATAGAACATGTCCTCACAATAAGGTAACATTTATATATATATATATATATATATATATATATATATATAGCCATTTAAAAACAGACAACATTGTGATTTTAAAGTCTACATTTTAGAGGATTTTCTCTATGTGAACATCGGAGACAGACATACAGATTGCAGACATTTTAGCAAATGTTTTGAGTAAGATTGTTGCATCGTTGCGAAGGAAGAACTTGAATTGAAAGGTATTCCTCCTAACAATATCACTATTGAGTTTTCGTGCAGATTTAATCAGAAATGAAGTGTTTTGAAGAAGCATAAGGAATTACAAATGTCCTCACAATAAGGCCATTTAAATACATTTAAAAACAGACCATAGTGTGAGTTTAAAGTCTACATTCGAGCCTCGGACTAGAGTATTTGTCCTGCTGCTGCATGCTCACATGTCTGCAGTCAGGGCGATGCACTTCCTGGAGTGTCATGGTTCTCCAATAAGCCGCTGCAAAACCTGCCTAACCCCGCCCTGAGACTGGTCTGAGATCAGTGTTGGTGGGAGTAGAAGTACAGGAGGAGAGATGGACCGAGACGTCTGATAAACACGTGTGTGCCGTAAAGCTGTCGGAGCCTAATGTCTCCTTTTACTGAATGACAGGATGACAGCTCTCCTCTGATTGGACGACAGGCGACAGCACTCAGGAAATACAGTCATCAATACCTCTGCTGCGTATCAATACTGCTGTCTGAAAGAGATTAAGGAGGCATATTGGATTTGTTCGTACATTTCTGCATCACAAGCATAGAATTCATCATCATGGCTCAAAACAAATATGTGTGAGCAAATATTGGATTAGTGTCCTGGAACAAGGACAATCAGTTATCACGTTATTAGGAGTAATATGTCTCCCAGTCAGTGTGCGCACGCCTTATAATCTTTCCTTAAAATCACAGCCATTAAGCCTTTGTAATAACGACTCAGCAGAAATGAGTCCAAACAAACAATGGCCGCAGCGACGGCACTCAACTCTGTATGCAGTCGTCAATACCCCTGCTGTGCATCAGTACTGCCGTTTGTAAAAGATTAACCAGACATTTTGGATTTATTCGTACATTTTCTGCATGGCAATTGTTTTGTCGTTATTATCACCTCTTCATAATGGCCCTGAAATGTGTGGATTCGTGTCCTGGAACACTTTTAAATCAGCTTTCTGATCAAGATAAGATCGGACTTTATTCATCCCGAAGGAACTAGTTGTGCCAGAGTTACGAAGATACACTAAACGGTGGTGGGGGCGAAGTCGATAGGGACTCGGCTTGGCAACTGGAAGGTCACCAGTTCACTTCAATGAAGTGTTTTGAACAAGCATAAGGAATTAGAAATGTCCTCACAATAAGGCCATTTAAATACATTTAAAAACAGACCATATTGTCTGGAATATGGACTGGAAGCAGACGGCGACATCATTAACGTAAATATGGACAGTATTTAGTAATGCAACAAAACGCACCAATTAGCCTGACGCTAAAAACAACGTCCGAGCTTCGATCACTCGACAGATTGAATACTTACTCACCAAAGAAAGGCAGCGTTTATCACAGATGGTACAGTTGTTGTTGTTGTTGTTGTTTGTTGTTGTCGACACACATTCTCCACGGATTTATCTGAGCAGAATCGGACAATAGTATTATTCACATCTCTGTGTTCAGATCCTTCGTGTTTTCTTACCAAAGCTCGGTCCACATGTTGCCTGAAATCCCGAGGGACAGAAAGGCATGTTCCGGGGTGTTTACAGGACGCGGCATTCTTGCCTTCGATCCTTAGTATTGTATAGATTAGGTTTAGAGATGCAATTAAGTGTTTTATAATTGTTCTGCTATGACGTTTGCATTTACTTTTTCTCTCTTGCTCTTGAACAGCCCTTCGAGGCATTGCTTGTGATCTGGCGCTATAATAAATGTTGATTTGATTGTGTTTGTGTGTCTGCAGTCCCTCCGGTGCTCTCGGTGTTTCAGCCGGCCTTCAACGCCAACCGCCGACTACCAGGAATCAGTGACCTTCACCTGCATGACCTCTGGATCACCTGACCCTCTGGTCACATGGCACAGGTACGTCCTGCTTCCTTAAAACCATCATTGGACTCTGACGTACAGATGTTAGAGGAAGAAAGTCCCTCAAGAAGAATAACCTTTAAGATACAATTAAAATATATATAGTTAAGTCACTTTTAAAATAAGAAATGAACATATATACATTTAATAATAATAATATATATAATTTTATATAGCGCTTTTCTGAACCCAAAGACGCTTTATATTTGGGAGGGAGGGTAGGACAAACAAAACAAAGACGGAACCAAAAAGAAACAAAACAGAACAGAAAAGCAGTCAGGGGGAAGTTGATTGAGAGGGGGCGGGGCTTATGGATAGAGCGTTGAAGAGGTGGGTTTTGAGGCGGGACTGGAACAGGGTGAGGGACTCAGACTCACGGAGGTCATTGGTCTAGGTGAATAACCACTCAGTTAATGCGTACCTGAGCTATCTGTCCATCTGTATTCATACCCATGCCTGAGTTAATATACCCGAGACAAACAGCCTCCATGTTAGATGTTCTGCTCGCAGTTCATCTGGATGTGAACAGAGCCGTGTCCAGTCCGCCCTCGCACAGCGCAGTGTGAACATGTGCACCTGAAGAGCATTCGACCCCCAGCTATCCACTCGTTTCAGTAATTAGCCTGCACCCACTCAGCAGAAAGCTATGTGCACCTATCGATAACTCTTTGGCATTACAGCGGTTTTTAATCATCCAAATCCACCAAAGCTGTGTTTTTGTATGTTTTGTTCTAGTTTCCAAAGCAAAGTGAAGTGTTTTAACGACACGAGGCACCTCTTGACTTCACTAGGGTGCAGCTGTTGCATAATAAACCAGACGGTGACTTCCAGATCGTTTTGAAATGGCAAGAGACGAGAGACAGCTGACATTCTCTGTGACCCGCAGGCAGGTGTCAGTGCGTTGCTTTGAAATGAAAAGAAATCAATGGCAGCCCTGAAGTGTAGGAACACACACTCAAAAGAATAGTTGTAGGTAAGTTTGATATGCAGTGAAGGTTATCCATGCCCATAAAATATCAATATTCTTCCTCTCAAAATGCAGCTCCAAGGGGGGGAAACACTTAAATACCTTTGGCTCTGATTGAACATAATGAGACACAGCCACCTCTAAGTGTCGAGACTTAAACACCCACACACTCTCACACTCTCACACACTCTTAGCAATTTCACGCTTTTCTTTTATTTTTCACTTTCATTTAACCGTTTATTTGAATCGGGACATTAACGAACACTTTAGACGAATAATGCTTCAAGTGTAAATATGCCGGATTTTAGCTTTGAGCTCATTTCCATCCGTAGTGCCGTCACATACAACGTACAAGAACATGACATTTGGAAACATAGCAAAACATAAATACATGATATGCAGAAAGAGCACGAGCAGCACACACGCATTTACCACATGGCAGCACACTGTACTACGACATGTAAAGGGCAGGAGGAGATACCCCGGTGTTAAAGTGCATTTCGCGGTGATTACACGTCTGGTTGTTTCTAACTTTCTAAACTATTGAGAGTGGGACGATCCCGTATCTCAGTTGGGAGGCTGTTCCAGAAGGAGCTGCCTTTAATGGAGAGGACATTTTGTTCAAAAGTGGTCCGTCTACGGTGGACCTCACAGTGTCCTCTGGTTTCTGACCTAGTGCAGCGTCCAGTGTGTTTTCTGTGGATGAATTCCCCTAAGGGGGGGGGGGGGGAAGTCCATGTAAACTTTTATCAAAAAAACACAGACTTATGGTCAAAACTCAAGAAATCGTGTTTTTCAGGGATGGTACAGAGGTGGTTCTGCCTTCAACCACCGGTATGTGTCGTCTTCACTGCAGAGGAGAAGGGGTTAATTGTGCTTTATGACGGCAGCTTTAAACCAGAAGACGTTTTTTCATATTGGCTTTTTATTACAGATTTCTTTGACAAAAGATATCAATCAAAAAACGTTATTAAATGTCACATTAAAGCAGGTAAACATGGCCCAAAATACAATTATGAATCCTTAAAATGAGCTTAATATGGCCTCTTACTAATTACTATATATTTTGTCATTTTTACATCGAGTTTCACTCAATTATCTAAATCGTTGCTGCTCAATAATTCATTTTTCCATTTGTTAGGGATTAATTTAGTCTTTACTCCTAGACATTTAACTTATTCTGTGTGTTGACATTTACGACCATCCCTGCTTCTAATCTCCCGTAAGGAACGTGTTGATGCAGTCGTATGTTGATGCTAGGTTTCATGGCCTGACCTGGTGGGCACAGGGGGGTGTACGACTGTGAGAGCGCTGGCTTTCTAAGCTCCACAGATGAGAGAGACATCTCCTGTGTCTGCAGATGTTTACGCCCATCCCCAATATGTGGATTGGACTCTCTGTAAACTAGTTAAAAGGTCTATCGAGATGCGAGGCTGATCAGAATTGACATGGCAACCCACCCGTGCCGTCAGAACCTTTTGCTGCTGTGACTTGTGATGTGAATTCTCCGGCCGATGACTTGTAATTGTCAAATCAGTGTCAAATCAGTGTTTGACATCAAAGCTCCAGCTCTCCTCGTGTCTCTCCCATTGCTGCAGAAGTTTCCCTTACACCATTGATATAACATTATGTTGTCAATGCTACACATATGTCAGGTTATCTTCAGCTCTCAAGAAGAAGAGCTGTCAGATGTGCATCGAAAGACACAAGCAGATATTGAGACATAGAGGTCACATGATCCCACATTCAACACGATGACAGGAGCTACCGTACGCCCTGAAACCCATACAGTAGGCCGGTAAATGCATCAGTCCTGCATGTAGCCTCCAAGAATGATACCGACTGTAATGAGAAGTGAAGTCTCTCGTGTAGAAGGTTGAAAGAGAACTCGATCATAGGGGGGAAAACAGGCACATGCATCACTTTGCGAAGTACAAACAACATTTGAAGACAGCTCACAGCTGGGAACGACCTCGACTAGTTCATCTTGCTCTCTGGTTTCTCGAGCCATGTTTACTCCCGGGTGTGTGCTACCTTGTCTTCACACACACAGCAACGCGGGGAAATGTGATATTAATGATTAAACAGCGTGCATAATATAGAGCGACATATTTCCCAGCGACGACGGGTGAGAGGTGACGTTTTGATTAATTTGCTACTGCGTAATTAGACTTTCCATGTGGCACTTTTTATCCCGGGATAATTATTACACTTATAGCTGTTTTAGACATGTTGGTTGTGGGGATCAAATCTAATTAAGTTTTATTTATAAAGCACATTTGAAAACGATTTTTGGTCGAGCCAAAGTGTAATAAAACATGTAATAAAAGCACACTACAATACCATGAGAAAGAAAATATAAAGTCAAACCACA
>NC_047504.1:12399380-12432500 GCF_902827115.2 Pseudochaenichthys georgianus | reverse complement strand
TTTGAGCTCCATGCCGTTTCAGAAATAGAACGGGTAATAGGAGACCTTTAAAGAATCCTCACGAGCACGCATGGGTGTTTTTAGTAATTGTAAGTAAGCGTGATGCTCCGGTGTCAAATGAGGAAGCTAGGGGACGTTTTCTGTCGGTGAAACGTTGAGAGGGACACCCTCTAACAGACGGCACAATCAGCTGTCTAACGACCACACACAGAAGCACAATGCACGAAGACGGATAACTGGGACGGTTCTTCTCCACGGCAAGAAACAAAGTGCGTCACTGATGGACTGCAGCGACGCTACGTGTTAGGGCTGCTCGATTATGGCAACAATCATGATCTCGATTATTTGGGTCAATAATTCTAATTGCGATTATTAAAGGTGGGGTAGGTACGTTTCAGAAACCGGCTCGAGTGCACTCCAATTTGAAAGTACACAGCCGAAAAGAATCCGCCCCTTCCTTCAGACTTCCTCACAGAGCACCTCCTCCAACACACATGCACACGACGTCAGCAGCCTGGTGAAAGTGGCCGCCTGTTGCTGGCGAGTCATCGAAGTACTGCTGCAATGCACGCCCAATGACGGCACGCCCAATGACGGCACGAGATACATTTGTGCATGCACGAGATGGAAGGCTGACAGACAGGTAGGCCATCCGATTGGTTGTACTTTGGTTGTACTTTTACAGCTTCCACAGATGACGTTTTATGGATTTGTTGTCAAAGCACTTCAGATATTCATCGCTATCGGGATGTTAAGAGCATTCCATGGAAGATAACAAAACGTGTATCTCGAGCCGGTTTCTCAAACTTACCTCCCCCACCTTTAAATTATCCATTGACTTTGAAAACATCGATTTACTGGAGAAAGAAATGTTGAACAGTTGATTACCCTGAACTTTAAGTATCATTCATCTGAAAAACCAAAAAAAAAAAAAAAAAAAAAACGTTTTATTTCGATTACGTTGTTTTCGTAATCGTTGCAAGCCATAATCGTAATCGCGATTAAAATACGATTAAAATACGATTAAAATACGATTAATTGAGCAGCCCTACATGTACTAATACACGCTGGAGTACACCTATACTTCACGGAGAGAGGTTAAACCAGAGGACGCCGGCTTAAACAAAGATAAATAGTGACTGTATTTCATTCGAGATGTCACCTTCCTTATTAAACTATGGTTGTTAATTTAAAAGTCCCAGTATCTGATGGCACTTGGTCATGTTTCCTGGACTGCTAAGGGTCGGCGGAGGACTAATTGACTCGTTTAATTGGGTTTTTTCCCTCTGTCATAGGGAGGAGGTGATGAGGCCAAATGAACGCCAGTCATTCCAGCCGAGGCAGGAAGAAACCCATCCGGCAGACCCCGGTAGGGCAGCGCTGACGCATACATCACATGCTCCCGATGGAGGGTGTTTCTCAGAAGCAGACCGCGGTGACCTTGTTTTGAAATGCTAACGCTCCCCACTAGCCATTAACCGCGAGTCGTGCTGTTGGATGTGCTGAATCATTCCCTGAGTGGGCCTCTCTCTTCAGTTCTCCATGCTCCACAGTTCAGAAAGCTCAGTGAATGTGTGAAAGTTGTGCGCGCGGTGGCGGTCAAAGAAACAGAAATGTGAAGTCCTCGAGTGTGGAGAGCTGGGATACAGATATAATCAGCACGACCTGCACTCAGACATCGTTCTTTACCCGAACGACGGGACATATTAGGGAGATACGGACCAACCGCTCTCTTGGCTGCAACATGTGTATCTGGATATTAAAAGTGAAGGGGACGCCTGTGAGACTGCTTCCTGTTACACAACGTTATCCGCCTTTTACTATCCGAGTTTCATCATCACGTTTTACTGGGTTAAGTTGGATTTGGAGGTTTGCGTTCATCCCTAAGGACCATGTGATCTATCTCCAGATTACAACACGACGAGGCTTAAATATGCCACATGTTTAAGGCTTTTCAACACGTCTTTTAACCCATCTGCAAGGATTCACTCTCAATATCCACAAGTCGTTAGCGGGTGGACTTCAAGGAGGATTCAAAGTAGGGCAGCTCAATTAATCGTGTTTTAATCGCGATGACGGCTTGCGAAAACAACGTAATCGAAATAAAGTTCTTAAAGTTCAGGGTAATCAACTAAATGGATGTTTTCAAAGTCAATGAAAAATCGCAATTACAATTATTGACCCAAATAATCGAGATTCTGATTTTTGACATAAACTTCAAACTGCCAAATTGTTTGTGAAAACTGTTCAATACCCTTTGATTAGAGGTAGAAGGACAGACGGCAACGCAGGTGGACTTCCACTGATGGACGGGTTTGTTAAATTGACATATTCCTCGTTAATTCTCTGTGCGAGCGTGCCATCGCCGCCCCGCAGATGCCACCGACATGAACATGTTAATGACTCGTTCCGTTCTGACAGTGTCTCGTTAAAGTCCCATTAAAGCAGATCATGGGGCATGTCCGCTAACACAGGGGGGGGGGGCTCCGTGGGGAAGATGAACAGCGAGGAGAAGATGTAGAAAACCGTCTCTTTACATGTTGGAGTTGCCAACATTTGTGCCGGCGACGTCCAAATCTCGCCGTGTACGATCCGATTCTCTCAATGGAGCTTGACGGCCGATCTGATTGGATCGATAGTGTGTGAGATCCAGTTCGATTGGGTGAAGCGACCGCCGGATGAACACACACACACACACACACACACACACACACACACACACACACACACACACACACACACACACACACACACACACACACACACACACACACACACACACACACACACACACACACACACACACACACACACACACACACACACACACACACACACACACACACACACAGCCCTAGGGAGGCATTACCATTTAGAGTAGGGGGAACTTTCCAACAGTGCTAGACCGGCCTTTGGCACATGTGTTCGCCACACTTTCTCCCACAGACGACACTTCGCCCGTCCGACCCGATGCCAACAAACTATTATCCGGAGTGCCATCCATCATGGAGGCTCTCCTGTTGTTTTGGACACCAGATTCGCCCTCTCCATCTTCTGTCTGGAGGCAGATGTGTCTTCCCAGCAGAAAGGGGCATTTCCCCCCCCCGCGAGCACACTCCTAAAATCCCCCTCCGATACAGAAACGCTTCCCCCAACGTCTCTGCAACGACCTGTGGCTTTGGCAGTCACCACTGAAGCATCGCGTCACGTGTTCCTGCATTACAGTGAACACGTAGTTCCAGTCCATCCCACGTGCACTCCACTGCTGCTGTCTACACCGACACACACTATTTACTTACAGTGTCCAGCTATCTGTATCTGTTTAAGGACACACTTGATGTATATCCTGCTTTACTGTAGATGTCGGTATGTATTCGCCATACTGGAAAGTGGCACAGTTTCCAAAATGATGTTCAAATTCCACACATACTGTAAGACGTTAGTCTGCAGACAGAATGATGCGGCGCTGCCTGATTATCATACGGAATATGTTTCCCCCTGTCAGCTTTCGTTTGTAATTCTGAGCTGTGGTGTGTGTGTGTGTGTGTGTGTGTGTGTGTGTGTGTGTGTGTGTGTGTGTGTGTGTGTGTGTGTGTGTGTGTGACATATCTTCACTCTGTTGCCAAGCAGGAAACCGACACAAGCAGCCAGTAAAGCTCACTAGATAATGGTTCATTCCTCCATGCTCCTTTTCTGGGTTAATTGACTAATTGGACTCCACGGGAAATGGGTCGGAATTAAACAATATGGAAGGAGAGGCCATCGCGTCAGAGCGGGCTAAATGACTCATTAATTATCAATTAAAAACAGTTTAGCGGATTCTAGCTGATGCTAAGGTTCCTTCTTTGGTGCACTTGAGCCAATCACATCACAAAGAAACCCCGCCATCGTTCACCTTCCACTACAGCCCCGAGCATTCAGAGGACGCACACATATTTACAGAGAAGGCTGAAGTACACACGTCCTTTACTCAAGTAGAAGTACAGATACTCGTGTTTTAAAATACTCTGGTGAAAGTAGAAGTACTGACTAAACTTCTTTACTCAAGTCAAAGTAAAGAACTTTGAAGTGTCCTTCAGTAGAAAGTACCCATAGCTAGCAGCTGCTTTAAAGAGTACCTGACCTCCCTTTATATCAACAGAACAATAAAGTCATTGTTAGCTAATGAATGTTTCCATGGTGACCAACGGCAACATGACAACGTTTCCATTGGTCCCTCTTCTTTAGAGAAGACCAGGAAGTGATGGATACACGGATCGTGTTCCAACCAATAGGCACGCAGTGACTCTGAAGAATAATGACCACGCACCAACACACATTCAGACTAAAGGAACCAGCTGTTTGGAGAATGAGAGAAGTAGAAAGTACAAGTATTTGAGTTCAACATGTAAGAAGTAGAAAGTACAGGTATTTGAGTTCAACATGTGAGAAGTAGAAAGTACAGGTACTTGAGTTCAACATGTAAGAAGTAGAAAGTACAGGTATTTGAGTTCAACATGTGAGAAGTAGAAAGTACAGGTACTTGAGTTCAACATGTGAGAAGTAGAAAGTACAGGTATTTGTGTTCAACATGTAAGAAGTAGAAAGTACAGGTATTTGAGTTCAACATGTGAGAAGTAGAAAGTACAGGTATTTGAGTTCAACATGTAAGAAGTAGAAAGTACAGGTATTTGAGTTCAACATGTGAGAAGTAGAAAGTACAGGTATTTGAGTTCAACATGTGAGAAGTAGAAAGTACAGGTATTTGAGTTCAACATGTAAGAAGTAGAAAGTACAGGTATTTGTGTTCAACATGAGAGAAGTAGAAAGTACAGGTATTTGAGTTCAACATGTAAGAAGTAGAAAGTACAGGTATTTGAGTTCAACATGAGAGAAGTAGAAAGTACAGGTATTTGTGTTCAACATGTAAGAAGTAGAAAGTACAGGTATTTGTGTTCAACATGAGAGAAGTAGAAAGTACAGGTATTTGAGTTCAACATGAGAGAAGTAGAAAGTACAGGTATTTGAGTTCAACATGTGAGAAGTAGAAAGTACAGGTATTTGGGTTCAACATGTAAGAAGTAGAAAGTACAGGTATTTGTGTTCAACATGAGAGAAGTAGAAAGTACAGGTATTTGAGTTCAACATGTGAGAAGTAGAAAGTACAGGTATTTGAGTTCAACATGTAAGAAGTAGAAAGTACAGGTATTTGAGTTCAACATGAGAGAAGTAGAAAGTACAGGTATTTGAGTTCAACATGTAAGAAGTAGAAAGTACAGGTATTTGTGTTCAACATGTAAGAAGTAGAAAGTACAGGTATTTGTGTTCAACATGAGAGAAGTAGAAAGTACAGGTATTTGAGTTCAACATGTAAGAAGTAGAAAGTACAGGTATTTGAGTTCAACATGAGAGAAGTAGAAAGTACAGGTATTTGAGTTCAACATGAGAGAAGTAGAAAGTACAGGTATTTGAGTTCAACATGTGAGAAGTAGAAAGTACAGGTATTTGTGTTCAACATGTAAGAAGTAGAAAGTACAGGTATTTGTGTTCAACATGAGAGAAGTAGAAAGTACAGGTATTTGAGTTCAACATGTAAGAAGTAGAAAGTACAGGTATTTGAGTTCAACATGAGAGAAGTAGAAAGTACAGGTATTTGTGTTCAACATGTAAGAAGTAGAAAGTACAGGTATTTGTGTTCAACATGAGAGAAGTAGAAAGTACAGGTATTTGAGTTCAACATGAGAGAAGTAGAAAGTACAGGTATTTGAGTTCAACATGTGAGAAGTAGAAAGTACAGGTATTTGGGTTCAACATGTAAGAAGTAGAAAGTACAGGTATTTGTGTTCAACATGAGAGAAGTAGAAAGTACAGGTATTTGAGTTCAACATGTGAGAAGTAGAAAGTACAGGTATTTGAGTTCAACATGTAAGAAGTAGAAAGTACAGGTATTTGAGTTCAACATGAGAGAAGTAGAAAGTACAGGTATTTGAGTTCAACATGTAAGAAGTAGAAAGTACAGGTATTTGAGTTCAACATGTAAGAAGTAGAAAGTACAGGTATTTGAGTTCAACATGTGAGAAGTAGAAAGTACAGGTATTTGGGTTCAACATGTAAGAAGTAGAAAGTACAGGTATTTGTGTTCAACATGAGAGAAGTAGAAAGTACAGGTATTTGAGTTCAACATGTGAGAAGTAGAAAGTACAGGTATTTGAGTTCAACATGTAAGAAGTAGAAAGTACAGGTATTTGAGTTCAACATGAGAGAAGTAGAAAGTACAGGTATTTGAGTTCAACATGTGAGAAGTAGAAAGTACAGGTATTTGAGTTCAACATGTAAGAAGTAGAAAGTACAGGTATTTGTGTTCAACATGTAAGAAGCAGAAAGTACAGGTATTTGTGTTCAACATGTGAGAAGTAGAAAGTACAGGTATTTGAGTTCAACATGTGAGAAGTAGAAAGTACAGGTATTTGGGTTCAACATGTAAGAAGTAGAAAGTACAGGTATTTGTGTTCAACATGAGAGAAGTAGAAAGTACAGGTATTTGAGTTCAACATGTGAGAAGTAGAAAGTACAGGTATTTGAGTTCAACATGTAAGAAGTAGAAAGTACAGGTATTTGAGTTCAACATGAGAGAAGTAGAAAGTACAGGTATTTGAGTTCAACATGTAAGAAGTAGAAAGTACAGGTATTTGAGTTCAACATGTAAGAAGTAGAAAGTACAGGTATTTGAGTTCAACATGTGAGAAGTAGAAAGTACAGGTATTTGGGTTCAACATGTAAGAAGTAGAAAGTACAGGTATTTGTGTTCAACATGAGAGAAGTAGAAAGTACAGGTATTTGAGTTCAACATGTGAGAAGTAGAAAGTACAGGTATTTGAGTTCAACATGTAAGAAGTAGAAAGTACAGGTATTTGAGTTCAACATGTGAGAAGTAGAAAGTACAGGTATTTGGGTTCAACATGTAAGAAGTAGAAAGTACAGGTATTTGAGTTCAACATGTGAGAAGTAGAAAGTACAGGTATTTGAGTTCAACATGAGAGAAGTAGAAAGTACAAGTATTTGAGTTCAACATGTAAGAAGTAGAAAGTACAGGTATTTGAGTTCAACATGAGAGAAGTAGAAAGTACAGGTATTTGAGTTCAACATGTAAGAAGTAGAAAGTACAGGTATTTGAGTTCAACATGTAAGAAGTAGAAAGTACAGGTATTTGTGTTCAACATGTAAGAAGTAGAAAGTACAGGTATTTGGGTTCAACATGTGAGAAGTAGAAAGTACAAGTATTTGAGTTCAACATGTAAGAAGTAGAAAGTACAGGTATTTGAGTTCAACATGTAAGAAGTAGAAAGTACAAGTATTTGAGTTCAACATGTAAGAAGTAGAAAGTACAGGTATTTGAGTTCAACATGTGAGAAGTAGAAAGTACAGGTATTTGAGTTCAACATGTAAGAAGTAGAAAGTACAGGTATTTGGGTTCAACATGTGAGAAGTAGAAAGTACAAGTATTTGAGTTCAACATGTAAGAAGTAGAAAGTACAGGTATTTGAGTTCAACATGTAAGAAGTAGAAAGTACAGGTATTTGAGTTCAACATGTAAGAAGTAGAAAGTACAGGTATTTGAGTTCAACATGTGAGAAGTAGAAAGTACAGGTATTTGAGTTCAACATGTAAGAAGTAGAAAGTACAGGTATTTGAGTTCAACATGTACGAAGTCAAAGTAAGAAGTCGTCGTGGAGTAAAGTACAGGTGAATAGGGTAATGATTTTAACTTAAAGACATTTCTCCAGTTAATTACTTCAATTAAGACAATTGTTTTTTGTATTACAAGTGTTCTGAAATAGCATGTTTAAATATGCAAACGAGCCATTATCTAATTAAATATTTTTAATACATTTCAGGAACACAAACCTGAACATTGGATAAAGTCAGGTTTCCAGTAGTTGCACTCGACTCCTTCCCACCTCTGCAGAGTCACTCCCTGAGTCCACAGCACACGGCTCGTCCTCTGCGCTATCTGGTCAGCACAGAGAGAGGGAACGCTTTGGGAGGAGCAGATCTGTGTGTCTCGTCACGGCCCAGTGGGCTGCCAGGCGTCGGCCATTATCTCCGCCACTCCATGGCCGCCTGCGCCACTATCTTCACTCCGCAAGCCTCCCTCTGTCTGTGCTGAAGGACATGTGTGTGTAGTTTGTGCTTCAAGGATCGAAGCTTTTTCTAATTCACTCCCCGCGGGAGAGGCTCCCGATCCAGAGATCAATAGAGGCGATGAAAGCTCTCACCTGTCAGAGGGAACACTTTCCACTCTGACATCTGGACATGGACTCGAGAAACTGGGACTTAGTAATGTAATTCAGATCAGGGAATAATCTTCTAGAAAGATTTCAAAGCAGAAGAGGTTTGCTGTGGGCAGTGTGGACTCAAAACACACCTCAAGATATGAATATAAAGCAAACGTTGCCATGTTGGCCTCACGGGTAGCACGAAAACACGTCCTCTAAAATGACCCATTTGGCAACGTGGTTATATTTACCACATGGCAGGCTCACGTCGCCTTCCCTGGAGCCCTGGCTTTATTCTGCTTCTACAGATATGCATCAGTATTTAACGCAACGGGGCAAAGCGGGCACGAATCAGACATTAGCAGCTTATTGGTTCCCCCAAAGCATCCGGTATCACAACACAGCGCATCGCCAAAAGATAGCGTGGGCTGAAATAAATATCCGATAAGAAAACATTACTCAGCAGAACATCCAACATCCCGTGTGCTTGTAACGATGCAGATTTAGTTTGTGTTCTTTGAGATTCGACTTTGATTGTTGTCCATCCATTGGTTAGAAGATAATGAATGGAATCCGGTTCACTTCCAGCTCCAAAAAATTGTCGGTCTAGAGGCAAGAGCTTCGGAGCTAAGAGGCGGCGTGGCGAGAAGTAAAGTCGTCCCAAGTAAAGTCGTCCGATGCCTTCCATGTCGTTTCGTGAGAGGATAACCAAAGCCAACAGCGCTTCAATACAATCGGCCGTTGTTGTTGTCGTCGATGTGAGGGATTTCCACGGTTTGGATTTGATGAAGCCGGCACGTAGACGCTGACGTCATGACGCAGCAGCGGCTTAATTTCAGATCTGTGGTAAGTGCATTCGTACATTTCCATTTTGCCTCGACGCACGGCTGTCATGTTTGAAGAGACGAGTGACGTGCGTGGATTATTCCGTTACAGGCTGTTAAACAAGGAGGTCCAGCGGGCGTCGGATCAGACATCACAGATCCGTACACGCAGAGTCAAGCCGAGGCGTCGTGGATCATCCCTGCCATCGGCTCGGATGTATAATCACATGGATACTCTGACATGTCGACACGGAGCGTTTCATACCGAACGCGTGCGTCCGGGTAAACACATGTAATGCCTCCATGAAGCGCCTCGTTGCCCTGATAACCCTGCGTGCATCTCGAACATCGGTTTACTGCTGTGAAAGTGTGCATTAGTTAAAGTCCGCGGCTTGGCGTTCATGAAACAGGAAGTGCAGATTTCTGCTGTTTCCCATCGTGTGATTAACGTGTCTTTCACCTTTAAGCTTTTGTTTAGCCGTCGCATTGTCTGTGCACGCATCCCCCGTGTGCCTCGCTATAGAGCAGCAGCTGTTGATATCACGGGAGATACGTGTTCCTAATTCAAAGAGTCACTCCATCAGGTAGAGGTTCTGTGTGCTTTGGATCCACGTTCCCCCGGGGCACCTTTCCTGCTGCATTTCCTGTCACTTGGAGAAATAGAGCTGCACGGAAGCAAAGAAAGAGAAGTCATGACAGCACCGCCTGTCAGTCAAAGTGTCAACACACCGTCCCGCGGATCAGAACAACAATCGGTGTCGTACATGGAGGTGAGAAAGGAAACACTGACACTAGCGCAGCTCCGGCTCTGCTGTATTCCTTCGGCGACGGCGAGGTGTAACCACGCTTTGCCGCACTACGTCAGAGTCGATGCCTGTGCAGCATGGATCCTCGTGAGGCTGCCGGGCACACAAAGCCCACTTCTCTCGCCTCGGAGCAAACTATGCATCCTCATCGCCACACACCCTTCCAGTGAGAGAGCCATCCCCCTTTTCTTTTGTCGGCGTGAAAAACGAGACGTCGGGAAGACACCTCGTCAGCACTGCCTTCACAAAGGATGCTCGTTAGCCGGGAATACATAATGGCTCGTTAGGAGTCATTACAATGGGATCACGAGACCGTGTGACCCCAAGAAGGCCTCGGAAAACAAAGCGGAAGTCTTTATTAGCATCCGCATTAGCACTAGCATGAGCTTTGGCTCTTCTTCCTGGGGTCCTCACACCCTCAAAGCATACAACAAAACAGCTCATACTTTACAGTGAAATGAAGTGGAAACTAAAATGGTCATCCAATCATCGTTATCCGATCAGCGAGCGGGACATTGTCCGAGAGAGACGGTGAAATCAGGGGCTAATAGAGCTGTACTCTGACGGGTCCTAAACCCACGTACCTGTGAGCCCACTGTTGTGCTTCATGTTGACAGGGAGGGAGACAGAGCGTGGATGCGTGGCGGGTTTGGGAGTGTGTGAAAAGAGGAGTGTGTGTGAGGGGGCCCAGGAGGGAGGATGCGACACATGCAAAGGGGAAGGCAGCTATCAAGGCTCAATCTGCACATCCTCTGCCCCCAATTAGTGTACGAGGGGGGTACTAAGCGGTGGCTGACACCTCCCAGTGGAACACGACACACACAACGAGAGAGGTGGAGGAGGAGGGGGGGAAGCTGGGATGATGGAGAGGAAGAGGAGAGGTGGAGGAGGAGGGGGGAAGCTGGGATGATGGAGAGGAAGAGGAGAGGAGGGGGAGGAGGAGGGAAGCTGGGATGATGGAGAGGAAGAGGAGAGGAGGGGGAGGAGGAGGGAAGCTGGGATGATGGAGAGGAAGAGGAGAGGAGGGGTATCAATCCCCAGCGGTGTGCCTTGGGCCCGGCATGGCGTCGCATCTGTATCAAAGCTGTCAGCAGCTTCTGGTTCACCTGTAGCTGAGGAGTACTGCCGAGGAGAGGACGCGACGGAGAGACACGGACGACATGGTGACTGAGGATATGGATGTCTGCCATCGAACACACATCAAAGCGAGGCACTGACTTCATCTGGAACGACCGGGGAGAAACGTTGCTATCGTTAGCATTCGTTAGCATCACCAAACAGGAAGGAGACGGAGAGAGGAAGTCTTCGAGTCTTCACAACGAGCTGCAGCAATAAGTGACGGGACATTCAGATCTCATTCACGTTGCCTTTCCGCCCCAGAGGAAGACCCTGATGAAGTCGAACCTCGCTGCGAGTCGACAGGCGCGTTCAGAAACTGAAACTGAATGTAAACCCGACCTCCCACTCAGCCAAATGTCTCCGTCTCTATCACACGACGTCTCTCCCCGCTGATCGAGCGACGCACCGGTGGGATGTTGTTGTTCATCTCGCTCCGCTGGAATACTCCCGCGGGGGCGATTCTTTCATTTCTCTTTCCTCATTCAATTTGACAACTTCACCGCCAGATGTTGAAGACGTGCTCATCTTTTAATTAACCTGGGAGTTTTTCCTTCGTCCCCTTTCTCGCCGCGTTCTGCAAAGTAAACACGCTTCAGTGTGACCGAGGGAAACTTTAATTAACCTACATTAATCTACCGTTAAAACACAGCTTGTGAATGGCTTGCACTAAAATACATTTCATCCAGATGTCGTCTTTCAAAAAAAGCTTTGCATTGATGATTTATAACTTCTCTTTTTTTACTAAATCCTTTCTGGCACTTTCTAGATAAACCTGAATAACATGTAAACTAGTGTTGGCTGAAGTACACACACCCTGTACTCAAGTAGAAGTACACACACCCTGTACTCAAGTAGAAGTACACACATCCTTTACTCAAGTAGAAGTACACACACCCTTTACTCAAGTAGAAGTACACACACCCTTTACTCAAGTAGAAGTACACACACCCTTTACTCAAGCAGAAGTACACACACCCTTTACTCAAGTAGAAGTACACACACCCTTTACTCAAGTAGAAGTACACACACCCTTTACTCAAGTAGAAGTACACACACCCTTTACTCAAGTAGAAGTACACACACCCTTTACACACATCCTTTACTCAAGTAGAAGTACACACATGCTTTACTCAAGTAGAAGTACACACATCCTTTACTCGAGTAGAAGTACACACACCCTTTACTCAAGTAGAAGTACACACACCCTTTACTCAAGTAGAAGTACACACACCCTTTACTCAAGTAGAAGTACACACATCCTTTACTCAAGTAGAAGTACACACACCCTTTACTCAAGTAGAAGTACACACACCCTTTACTCAAGTAGAAGTACACACACCCTTTACACACATCCTTTACTCAAGTAGAAGTACACACACCCTTTACTCAAGTAGAAGTACACACACCCTTTACTCAAGTAGAAGTACACACACCCTTTACTCAAGTAGAAGTACACACACCCTTTACACACATCCTTTACTCAAGTAGAAGTACACACATGCTTTACTCAAGTAGAAGTACACACATCCTTTACTCGAGTAGAAGTACACACACCCTTTACTCAAGTAGAAGTACACACACCCTTTACTCAAGTAGAAGTACACACACCCTTTACTCAAGTAGAAGTACACACATCCTTTACTCAAGTAGAAGTACACACATCCTTTACTCAAGTAGAAGTACACACATCCTTTACTCAAGTAGAAGTACACACACCCTTTACTCAAGTAGAAGTACACACACCCTTTACTCAAGTAGAAGTACACACATCCTTTACTCAAGTAGAAGTACACACATCCTTTACTCAAGTAGAAGTACACACACCCTTTACTCAAGTAGAAGTACACACACCCTTTACTCAAGTAGAAGTACACACACCCTTTACTCAAGTAGAAGTACACACACCCTTTACTCAAGCAGAAGTACACACACCCTTTACTCAAGTAGAAGTACACACATCCTTTACTCAAGTAGAAGTACACACGTCCTTTACTCAAGTAGAAGTACACACATCCTTTACTCAAGTAGAAGTACACACATCCTTTACTCAAGTAGAAGTACACACATCCTTTCCTCAAGTAGAAGTACAGATACTCGTGTTTAAAGATACTCTGGTGAAAGTAGAAGTACTGACTAAACTTCTTTACTCTAGTGAAAGTAAAGAACTTTGAAGTGTCCTTCAGTAAAAAGTACCCATAGCTAGCAATTGCTTTAAAGAGTACCTGACCTCCCTTTATATCAATAGAACAATAAAGTCATTGTTAGCTAATGAATGTTTCCATGGTGACCAACGGCAACATGACAACGTTTCCATTGGTCCCTCTTCTTTAGAGAAGACCAGGAAGTGATGGATACACGGATCGTGTTCCAACCAATAGGCACGCAGTGACTCTAAAGCAGGGGTGGGGAACCGTTTTCCTCTCAAGGGCCATTTCAATGTTTTCAACATCCTCCGAGGGCCGTACAAATGATTGACCTCTGCTTAAAAAAACTAAAATCACAGCCCACTCATTTCACCTTTCTTTCATGCTGTGCAAAGAAAAAGCAACCTCTGAATCCAGATATCTCACCATGACTCGCGCATGCACGTGCACGGTGTGGCATGACCACCAAAACAGAAAGATATGGACACAAGATGTGTGCAAATGTATTTAGACTCCTATCCATGTGGACATGATTTAAGTGTGGGGGGGGGGGGGGGCCTAACCTCCTCTAGGGGGGTCCGGGGGCATGCTCCCCAGGGAAGATTTTTTTTTTTTTTTTTTTTAAATGTTGAAGTTAAAAGCATCAATCTGGTGCACTTTGAGAGCAACATGAGGAGATCTATGGACACATCTCTCTCTCAACACCCATTTGAAACAGAACTGTAAACAGATTTACTTTTTCTTTATGGACATTTTACAAATCACTCCCCTTTCAAACTGTATTCTTGTTTATTAATAACAACTTTTTTTTACTGTTATATAGTATTTTATACCTGTTTACTTTATTCTCTTGTTTTTTTATAATAATGATCATATAAAGATGTGCCTTTACCTCACTGGTTGGAGAAAACGCTTCTTATATTCGTTAGCATAGCTAGCTAACCAGATGCTAATAACAACAAAGTTATTGACTGTATGATCAGTATGACAGATGAACAGATCGCCACCGGGCTCTCAACTAAAGACACAGCCACGCAGAAACTGCGGCATGTGTACGGCTCCTTATGGGTAGGCTACTGCACTTTTTGGAAGTGCCGGAGCCGCGTTCTGGTGCTCTCCGTCAGAACTACACCCCTGTCAGAGCCCCTGTCAGACGAGACATATACCACGTGATGACACGTTAGGCTCGTGTTGTGTTCAAGGACCCTGACCTTGGCCAGGAAAAACAGGCACTCGCTTGTTGAATTTTTTTGCGGTCTCGATTTCTTTCATTTTTTTCGTGTGTTTATAAATTACCTCGAGGGCCATACCAAATGGTCTCGCGGGCCCGTATACGGCCCGGGGGCCGGAGGTTCCCCACCCCTGCTCTAAAGAATAATGACCACGCCACCAAACACACATTCAGACTAAAGGAACCAGCTGTTTGGAAAATGAGAGAAGGAGAAAGTACAGGTATTTGAGTTCAACATGTGAGAAGTAGAAAGTACAGGTATTTGAGTTCAACATGTAAGAAGTAGAAAGTACAGGTATTTGAGTTCAACATGTGAGAAGTAGAAAGTACAGGTATTTGAGTTCAACATGTAAGAAGTAGAAAGTACAGGTATTTGAGTTCAACATGTGAGAAGTAGAAAGTCCAGGTATTTGAGTTCAACATGTAAGAAGTAGAAAGTACAGGTATTTGGGTTCAACATGTGAGAAGTAGAAAGTACAGGTATTTGAGTTCAACATGTACGAAGTAGAAAGTACAGGTATTTGAGTTCAACATGTACGAAGTAGAAAGTACAGGTATTTGTGTTCAAAGTGTAAGAAGTAGAAAGTACAGGTATTTGTGTACTGAAACATTTACTCAAGTACAGTATTTGTGATCCACTACAAGGAGCAGGAGGGAGATGTAAAAAAGCAGGATGAGAGTTGGTGGCTTGGAGCCGCAGAACGTCCTGAGCATATGGGTCGCTCAGCTCAGGTTTAGTACTTTAGTACCAGCAGCAGCCCGAGGGTCGGCACTGGTGCTCCTCCTGAAAGCAGATGGGAGATTGATGGGAGGACCGAGTGAAGACGACACGCTCTGCCTCGACTCAAGTACCTCGCTTCACTCAACAGCAAATCGCTTAGTGGTCATCGAGGGAGAGGTGTGCGAATGCAACCTGCTCCGAGTTAACAAACGGCTCTAATTACCGGCCGACAGCAGGTCCTTCCGCCTCGCGAGTCCACCGGCGTGCGCTCCTGGAGACTCTAAACTGTCGGGAGAGGTAATTGGCCAGGTGTTTATATCTTTTATGTCGCAGAACTTCACGGAGGTGGGGTCGATATCAAAACAAAGTGAAAGTTCAAAGACACACTGGTACATTTTGGCCTCACGGCATTATGCTACCTCGTTATAATTATATTACGTCCTTGGCAGAAAAACTACATTCAGAGCAAGGATACAAGACCTTGGTATATTTGTAACTATTAATACTGTTTTAGGACACCTGTGGCTTTATGGTAGAGACGGGAATGAAACGAGGAGACAGAGGGGACGACACGAGGCAAATTGTACAAAGTAATGTTTTAGTATTGTCTGTGGCGTCGGTCAGTCTCTCAACCTTGCATTTCTACATTAAGCATAGAAATGTAACTTACAGATCTCACTTGGAGCCAGGGGCGGACTGGCCATCGGGAATACCGGGAGTTTCCCCGGTGGGCCGGTGCTGTGTGTGGGCCGGAGGGCCAAACAAAAAAAAAGTTTCTAAAAAAAAAAAGATTCTTTTCTTTTTGCCTAAATCCTATCGGCCCACATTTGTAAGTGTTCCGGCCCGGCCCAGTGGGGTGTGGCCAGGGTTGGGTTGTAACGGAATACATGTAACGGCGTTACGTAATCAGAATACAAAAATCAAGTAACTGTATTCAGCTCGTGTTACATTTGAAAAACTAGTAATCTGATTACAGTTACTTTCGTAAACCTGAAGTGAATACATTTTGGATTACTTATTGGAATTATTGGTGGAAAGATTTCCTCACAACATGTAATATTCATTACTAAAGGTACAGCCTTGTCTGGTTTCTTGCTCAAGGGCACCACGGCAGGGCAGGAGGTGAACTGGGACCTCTCCAAGTAGAAGTCCACACTCCAAATAGGTCTGGTCGGGGACTTGAACCGGCGACCCTACGGCTCACAGTCCAAGCCCCTACTGACTGCCATAGATTTAGTCCCTAATTTTGCTCTCAAAATGGACCAGATTGATGCTTTTAACTTCAACATTTAAAAAAAAAAAATCTTCCCGGGGGAACATGCCCCCGGACCCCCCTAGAGGAGGTGAGGTCCACCACCTGCCCACACCCCCTGTTAAATTGTCTCACCCACATTGAGGATGCTTCGTACGTCGCCCATGTTTTATTCCATGTGTCAAGTCAGGCAAATTGGGTCAAAATGTTATTAAATCAATGATCTGTTAACATTAAAATCACTATATGCCGTAACTATTTTTGCTCTAGGCAACTCAAGGGCTCAATGTGATTACTATATGAATAATTGTCCAAAATAACATTAAATGTAGGGTTTTTGTTAAGTAACATACTTTCGTCGCCGGCCGGCCGATACATGCCGCGCATTAAGTGGGCCTGTCTGTCAATTAATCCCCGGGCCACTTTTTCCCCCCAGTCCGCCCCTGCTTGGAGCTTCCCTACATCAGACACGCTGGGCGAGTGACCGGCTGGTGAACTTAGAGAAGCTGCAGCTCAAGAAATGGAGATTTAAAACGAGCTCAAACTGGAATTAAAGCCGATACAACTCCAAAAATGAATCTGTGTCACGATGTATCTCCGACTCGATTTGACCCGTGTTTACTTTGCACTAAATGAAGTGCAGGTAGCGCCCTAACAAGGACTCCATACCTCCAACGCAGACTAGCTACTTAGTTAGAAATCATTATGCTTTTTTAAGAGGCGAGACGGAGAGCGCTGAGGGACAACACGCACCGCGGCCTGAGCCAAGCGCGAGGTGATTACTGCAGACGAAGCTAATCATGTTTTTAGGGAAAGCACTTGAGTTGAAATCATTGAGAGGCCGTTCATTCTGGCCCAAAACTCAAATATATACCCCGCACGAAGAATACACAAAGGCTGGGTCGTGCCTTATGGATTCACAAGTCCAAACCCGTGGCAGCTACATGTGCTTTTTGTGCAGCGAGATGTAACGAGAGATGATATCCCCCCCCCTCCCCCGCAGGGACAACCGTCTGCAGCAGCGAGGAACACAGACACAGATTCAGGCAGCAAGGAGGCAGCATTAGGAGGCAGGAGGCAGCATTAGGAGGCAGCATTAGGAGGCAGGAGGCAGCATTAGGAGGCAGCATTAGGAGGCAGGAGGCAGCAAGGAGGCAGCATTAGGAGGGTACACAGTGCTGGGACAGGAATAACAATGTGTGGTTGCTATCCCGTCTCCTCCCCGAGACACGGCAGTGATTTCAAAGTCTGTTTTTAAACCACCATCGTTACCTTAACGTTCCAGTGCTTCTGCATCGCTTCCAGTGTCCTCCGTGTCGTAGTTACATGTTCCAAAGCAGTCTTTTCTCTAAAGGGTGAATACATCTACTCGTGCACTATCCTCCGTGGCTTCCTTCCAGCTGAATTCCTGCCTCCTTCGCCCTTCTAGCGAGGAGGAAACGTGGCACGGAGCTAGCCATTAGCGTAGCTGGCGCTGAGCAGACGTGATTAAAGCAGTGGCAGGACGGCTGATGCTGAGCTTAACGCAGTCCCTAAGCCCCGGCCCCCCGCGCTGATGCGATGGGGTGGTTGTGGAGGTGCCCCTCATTGGCTCGTTAAAGACACGAGAGCCCGGGGGAAGAAAGATGGAGGAGGGTAGAGGGAGGAAGTTAAACACCAACTGAGGACAGAGGGTCTGAGGACAGAGGGTCTGAGGACAGAGGGTCTGAGGACAGAGGGTCTAAGGACAGAGGGTCTAAGGACAGAGGGTCTAAGGACAGAGGGTCTATGGACAGAGGGTCTGAGGACAGAGGGTCTGAGGACAGAGGGTCTGAGGACAGAGGGTCTAAGGACAGAGGGTCTAAGGACAGAGGGTCTAATGACAGAGGGTCTGAGGACAGAGGGTCTGAGGACAGTCTGAGGACAGAGGGTCTGAGAACAGAGGGTCTGAGGACAGAGGGTCTGAGGACAGAGGGTCTAAGGTCAGAGGGTCTGAGGATAGAGGGTCTAAGGACAGAGGGTCTAAGGACAGAGGGTCTAAGGACAGATGGTCTGAGGACAGAGGGTCTAAGGACAGAGGGTCTAAGGACAGAGGGTCTAAGGACAGAGGGTCTGAGGACAGAGGGTCTGAGGACAGAGGGTCTAAGGACAGAGGGTCTAAGGACAGAGGGTCTAATGACAGAGGGTCTGAGGACAGAGGGTCTGAGGACAGAGGATCTAAGGACAGAGGGTCTGAGGACAGAGGGTCTGAGGACAGAGGGTCTGAGGACAGAGGATCTGAGGACAGAGGATCTAAGGACAGAGGGTCTGAGGACAGATGGTCTGAGGACAGAGGGTCTAAGGACAGAGGGTTTAAGGACAGAGGGTCTATGGACAGAGGGTCTGAGGACAGAGGGTCTGAGGACAGAGGGTCTAAGGACAGAGGGTCTAAGGACAGAGGGTCTAATGACAGAGGGTCTGAGGACAGAGGGTCTGAGGACAGAGGATCTAAGGACAGAGGGTCTGAGGACAGAGGGTCTGAGGACAGAGGGTCTGAGGACAGAGGGTCTGAGGACAGAGGGTCTGAGGACAGAGGGTCTAAGGACAGAGGGTCTGAGGACAGAGGGTTTGAGGACAGAGGGTCTGAGGACAGAGGGTGTAAACAATAAACTAAATACAAACAAGGAGATGAAAGTGAAAGGGAAGGAAGCGAGGAGGTTGTGAACTAGGGGGTGAAGACGTTCAGAGGGGGTTTCTTATTCATGCAGTTTCTCTGGTGCAGAATATTTAGAATGGGTGAGGAATGGAGAAGTGCTGAGTCAGGAGTCTCCACATCTGTGCCGACACCTCGACGACGTGAGGGGTCATAGCAAGGAAAGGAGTCCTCTTTAACGGTGATGAGGTGTAAGGCCTCTGGGTCAGAGAGAGGGAGGCTGTGGCTCGGTGGGTAGTGTGCTGGACTTCGAATCACGGGGTAGCAAGTTCGAACCAAATCCGGCCCGCGACTTCATTTCACGAGGCCCCGCAAGAGCCTGCAAAGAATATTATACGGTTACATGCCACTTTGCAGAAGCAGGTTGCCCATAAACTACATGTCCCACAATGCATCTTGTTTTGTGACGTGCGCACTGAAGAGACTTCTGCTTTCAGACGTAGTTAATGACTAAGTTATTATCCTATCCGATACTAATCCAATTCAGAGGCAATAATGTAATATAATAGGCTACATTATTTTATATATATATTATATATTTATATAGTTACAACCGGCCCTTTAAGCGACTTTAGATTTCAGTATCGAGGATGAAATGTGTGGCGTTCCCGGCCTTCTGCCAGGGAGGATGCTCAGACAGCACAACCATCTGCACATGTGGGCTGATTCCCAACAACTAGACTGGTGAAAGCTGCATTACGATGTCTGCTTTCCTAAATCCACTCGTTATTCCAGACTCAAGGTCCAGATCACATTCAAAAAGACAGTAAATCCACTATTTGGCTAAAAGTATCGAAAACAAGCTTTTATTTGATGATTTTTGGCTGAATTGCAGGAAATCTCTTGTGAAAAAGCTTCACACAAAAGCAAATTCCCACAATCGAATACGGGTTTTCAGACACCCACATAACGGCAATATAGGGACTGTACCCATACTGACAACATCTACGTCCACCGTTATCTACTATGTCGGATTGTACGATGCACAGATCACGTTGGTAGGACCCTGTAAAATGTTATTAACTGAGTTCTGATACTTGAAGGAAAGGGTTTACGTCTCTTAGCTGATGTTTCGACAGTATGAGGAGGAGAGTACAGTCCCAGTATACCACCTGACGGAGCTTCAAAATTAGCAATATATACAACCAGATATATATATATATGATAATAAATTATAATTGTAAAAAAAGAAAATCCATCTTACTGTCTATCAGGGGTGTCAAACTCAATTTCATCGTGGGCCGCATTAGCCTTATGGTTGCACTCAAAGGGCCGGTTGTAACTTTAAGACTATATATAATATATATAACATAATGTATTATATTACATTATTGCCTCTGCATTGGATTATTTTCGGATAGGGTAAAATCTTCATAATTAACTACGTCTGAAAGCAGAAGTCTAGGGCAAGTCTCTTCAGTGCGCATGTCACAAAATGAGATGCATTGTGGGACATGTAGTTTATGGGCAACGTGCTTCTGTAAAGTGGCATGTTACCGTATAATAAACGTATTATATTCTTTGCAAGCTCTTGCGGGGCCACATGAAATGAAGTCGCGGGACGAATTTGGCCCCCGGGCCTTGAGTTTGACACCCCTGGTCTATATCCTGTGTTGGCCTAACTTGCTCTTCTGTGTGCAACCTTGGGCTGAACGGTGCTATATAAATTATTATCCCTCTTTCACTGTGAGACTCATAAGGCAGGACTAGATTTAGTAATATTACCATGAATCTAGCCGTTTATTTACCATATTTTACTGGAAAACTTCTCTGAAACTCTGAAAAAGTCATTTTGCTAGCTTACCATAAAAGGCCAATTCGACCGGTTGGTTGAGCATATTTTCCAAAAATAATTACACCCTTGTTAAAACTTTTTTTGTGCATAAAGTTATCTAATTATGTTCAGTCAGTACTCTGCCACTAAAATATGTCAAAAAGGATATGGCTACCTTACAAAAGTTGACTAAAAAGAGTGATTTCCTCAACAGTGATTTCGAGCATTGCCAACTTCCTCCGTGGAAGCTAGCTGAAGGGCTTTCTGTTCGAACCACAGTGACATCTAGAGGTTGTTTTGTGCATAACATGTCAACCAAAGGGTAGAGCTGGCTGAATCAGATGGAGTTCAACTTTTTTTTTGTTTTTTTTAAACAAGATATCAAGACACAAAATGTGCTCTTCCAAATGGTGGAGGGGGGGGGGGGGGGGTACAGATTATGGAGATGAAGCTTCAACAAGAGCTAATGGAAGTCCTGGGTAGGCACAGCGACCCCTCCGGAGAAACAGAGCTTACTGCTGATAATGAACATAGCTTTGATGCTGTAAACAAACATCTACCTCCTCAATAAAATAAAGAATATTGCAGTGGCTGCCTCTGCACAAAGGAAAAGGAAAAGTAGAATAACACGACTGTGCTTTTGCTGGAGTAAATCAAAGTGATGAATGGCTCGCTATCTGCAGGCCATCTCCAGGTGTTGGTAAAGCGAAAAATGATAATCTTCATTTTGCTGGAGCGCGTTTAGAGAAACAGATCCGACCTCAGATGCACTCGTTGCAGAGTGAGGACCATGCAGGCGAGGCACGCACCTAATTCAGAGGAAGTATGCTAACGGTCTTCTTAAGGTTTAGCATTATTCAACAAGTGGAGCAATCCAAAAGCTTTGACAACAAAGCAAACTGTACATTTCAACTTCAACAACACAGCATCGACCGCTCGCACTAAAGTAGAAACATGTCTTCGATCACCGTCTTGTGGTCATAGCATAGCTGTGATAGGATACCACAATGTTAGCTTTGGGTTAAAGGTCCTCCACATGTTGATATCACTTCAGTCATCCCTCTACTTCTTGTATTATATGCGACTAATCGCTGCATCCTGTTCCCGAAGAGATTGCCATTAGTGTTAATTTCGTTGACTAAAACTATGACGAAATATGTTCGTCAACGACCTTTTTTTCCATGACGAAAACGAGACGATGACGAGACGGCAGTAAACAATAACTGTAACGAAATCATCATGCAATATCGTTGACGAAGAGTGACGAGACGAAAATGTAGTTTACTAAATAAAAACTATGCCGAAATCTCTCTTTACTTTCGTTGACGAAAAATGAGGAGACGAGATATTATCAAAGATAACGTTACATCTCTGATAGTCAGGTTTTCTCCCAGCGGTTCCATTTCCGGTGCCGCGGCAGCTGTGTGTCTGTGCTGCGCGCGGCGGTCTAACTCGCGGTCTGACTCGTGGCCTAACTCGTGGCCTAACTCGTGGCCTAACTCGTGGTCTAACTCGTGGCCTAACTCGTGGCCTAACTCGTGGCCTAACTCGTGGTCTAACTCGTGGCCTAACTCGTGGTCTAACTCGTGGTCTAACTCGTGGCCTAACTCGTGGCCTAACTCGTGGTCTAACTCGTGGTCTAACTGATGGTCTAACTCGTGATAAATTGTGCACTCGACGGGTAATAATGGATTATGACGGAAATGTTACGATCCTGTCCGTCAAAATGACTGACAACGAAAAAGTCTAAAGCCACCACGGCTTGGGAGAAAGACACGATGTGATATTTGGGCCGATTTTCGCTACAATGAGGCGGAGAGAAAAAGCGAATGCATTGTTTCATCAGAAGGGAAGCAATGTGGCCGAAACACAGGTAAACACCACACACCAGATACTCTGCAAAGCTTCTCAATCATTCAACCTGTGTTTCATCAAATAAGGACAAGATATAATCCTATTTATTTATATACTAAAATGACAAATTATTGGTTTTGACTAGTTTGACTGAAATGTTCTGATGACTAAAAAAGACTCAACGGTTTTCATTGACAAAAAGTAGACTAAACGTTTTCTTCGACTAAAATGCTCAGACTTTTAGTCGACTAGATCTTGACTAAATAAAAACAGGATGAAGGCGACTAAATATGACTAAAACTAAAAAGAACATTTAACACAGGACTAAAACTAAATAAGAAAATAGCTGACGAAATGAACACTAATTGCCATCAGACGTCGAAAAGTACAAAGCCGCTTGTTCTTTCGAAGACGTGAAGGAATGCTATTCAAGAGTGAAGAACAAAATGTCTCTTTGAACTAATCTCCATACATCAGAACATTCACTGCACACGTCTTTGTTAAATGTCGACTGGTAGCTTGTCCTTGATGCCGGTTTCTATAAATGCTGGATTTCAAAACATTGTATTTTAGATAAAGACATCAAGGTGGGTAACTATTAAACAGATCTTCACTGCCAGCAAGTGCGTCAACAAAAGGATCCAGGTCGCATGCCTTCTTCCCTGAAGCTTAAAGTAAAGAAAGGGTTTTACAATTCTGCAGGAAACCACAGCAACCAGTGCGAGACTGTCTGTGCCTACTCTGAGTGGCTGCTTCTTGGTTTCTAGCACGTTTGAGGAATACATAAGAGCGTGTGCCGATTGATTTACCGGCTGTGCATGCCCTAACCCCGATTACATCTCTGAACTGTGGATTCCAACGCGAGTAACTAAGCCTCTTGTCATCGTGTTAACAACAACTTTAACGCTCTTATTTGTTATTTATGTTTACCGCCTGCTGGCTGCCAAGCTAAGTCTGTTTTAAGCTCTTGATTCATAGACTAAGGGTTTCATATCTGGAAGACCTCACTGCGCCTGATTCAATCACCCGAGGCTGCTACTGTAAGATAGCTTCAAAGCGTTGTTATACTGCTTCATAATGCGTAGACAAGTTATAATAGACCTGGCTGTTATCCTATGTCTTTAATACGGTCAGGTTCAAGTCCATGCCGCCACAATAAAGCGTATGTCTTTACGTTGAGCCCGCGCAGGAAGTGATGAGTGATCAGATCTACTTTTCCTCGTCACAAAGCCTCACCGAACATCAGTTACGTCTGGATGTTTCCCAAAGCGTAATAAAGGTCAGGCTCAAGTCCGTGTTGAATACGGTCAGGTGAAGTGCAGAAAGCATGGACTCTGGAGCGAGGCTGCGTGCAGGAATCTGAACTTTCCCTCCAGGTATTTCGTGTTTTTCCCGCGCACGTTACATCACTACACATTTCTGAGAAGAGGATGCTTTACAAGCACACGATAAAACCAAATACTGAGCCTCGTGAAATATGTATCGAGAGTCAAGTCTTTGGCCTTATTTAGCAATCCTCCACAGACAGCCTCTGGACGGCGTGCACTCCTCCGCTTGGCAGAGAGGGAAAACAGCTCGGAGAAGTCCGTCTCCTCCTCAGATGTATAACACGGTGGGCGATGCTGACTGATATATGCAACCCTCGAAGACACGTTGGACTGTTCGCCTTGCAGAGTATTGACAAAGAGGTTGGATAACGGTGTATGAAATGGTAAAGCCATGATATAGAACAGTTCACTGCAGTGATTGATGCTCTGCGGAGAACATGGTGACGAGTAATCTGATGCTCGTCACTTCCTGCAGGGGCCGGACGTAATGGCCAGGGGTGTATCAGTGCTGCGGCATTGTGTGATCTTCTGACTGTGTGTACATCAGAGGCAGGGGAGCAGAGGCCAGGACAGATGCATCTGAGGAAGAGTCTTTGATGTCTGCTGGCAACCGCCCAACTGCCCTAGCATCCTTCAGCTGGCACAGGGAGGAAGGGGAAGAGGAAAGGAAGGAAGTCGAGCATTGCACGGTCTCCATGGCATTCCTGATGCTTTGGGATTAAGGTTTGATCCGTTTTCGGCTAAAAGTGGAAGCTGTCGATGACTCGGAGTGAGAGGGTTTATACGTCCATGTCTCGGATACACTACGATGTCTTACGTTCTATAGATGGACTTTAAACGGAATGAGACAGAAGCTAAGGAAGCCCTCAGAGCACAAATAATACATACTGTAAAGGTCAAACGCTATTCCACAATAGCATTTAGTAGCAAGTGTATTTTTTACTTTTAAAATAGTTAGGGCAATGCATTTCCATCTGAACTTTAAGGTGCTTGCATACATAAAAGTGACTGTGTTGAATGTCGTCTCTTGCACACTGTGGCGGTACGCTACGACGTTGCAAACGTGAACAATTACAATGCAATTGTAGAATTATGTTTTCATTTAAAGACTTGAACTATGTCATCGTTACAATTGGCCAACGATGCGTTACTGTACGTCCTGAATGTATCCAGAACTACAGATTCAAACCCGTCAATAACGCATAGTGCGTACTTGAAAGGCAGGCGAACAATTTAAACATGAGTGTGGTGACCACGATATCCGTTTGTTGTGTGTCCTTTGTTTGTGATTGCTGACCGGCGAATGTAGTTTGAGAGGAGAAATATAAATGTCCGGATGCGATTGAAAAGTAGTTTATTCCACAAAAGGCAAAAATAAATAAACAAACTACCGTACTTTTCGGACTAGGAAGATGGAGGCAATGGGATGGGACTCTCCTGTGTTTGCACACGTCACTCCCGTCGAAGATAACCTTCTGCCACCGTTATCTTCACTCTCATCAGCACGAGGGGAAACACTCCCCTGCAGTAAACTGTTCCTATCAAACCCAGTACGTCCACGCGGCTCTAATAGAGATGGCAAAAGTACACACATCCTTTCCTCAAGTAGAAGTACAGATACTCGTGTTTAAAAATACTCTGGTGAAAGTAGAAGTACTGACTAAACTTCTTTACTCAAGTTTTTTTTTTTTTTTTTTTTTTTTTAAATCATACACAAACAAAAATGTATAATTCATACACACAAATGAACAAAATTAGTAGAAGCGGGAGGGCTGAAGCTGATGGGGAGTAGCCCTCCCGTGCATCATCATTAGCATCAATATAATAATGGCACTTATTTCGTCAGAAACGTATAGAAATTAAGGAATACAACAAAATAAAGAAAACTAATGAAAACTGAAAAAATTAAAAAAAGTTATGGCAAGAAAAGAAGTAAATGCATATACCGTACTTTTCGGACTATAAAGCGCACCTGCATATAAGCCGCAGCAGCTAAATTGTCCGTCTGCCTTGCTCTCGTTCCGTCTCTCGGTTCCACTTTTACTTTGGCGCGCTACCTGTCTCACTCTTTTCCGGCCTCCAGCTTTTCCTGCTGGAGCCCGCCGCTTAGAGGTGGCGGGCGCGGACCGGTCCTAGAGCCCATAGCGTTAAAGGTGGTTAATTTGACCTGTGAAATCCATAGATGTAGGAGGTTCCCTAGTGGCCGTTAGCTGTACACAAAAAATGGGGAAAAAAGTCGCGGCTTATAGTCCGAAAAGTACGGTACTTGTCCTATAAACTGATACTTCAATGCTAAAGCACAATAAAGAACCAAGCTATGACGCTCCCAACCAGCAAGGTCAGTCTGTAGGCTGCAGCACCTCGACCTGCACTCAAATTAAATAATACACACCACAGAATCTCAGGCTGTGTACTCTGTAAATAAGATAATATAATCTAAGGAAATGGCTGCTACAATGAGTATGTGTTATGTAACAGTCATAAATCTAAAATGCTTGATGCCTGGATGACGTCTAAGTGAGGTCATTCGTCGCCGCAGGGTCTCAGACTTTTTCTTCGGCTAATTGCCTGAGCTGCTCGGAGAAACTGCCGAACACATTCCTCCGATATCCATCTCCAAACTCGGCCAGCCGTGAGCGTGGAAACCCTCGAACAATCAATGATCCCCGTTATCAGCGGTCACACCTTTACCCCTCACGCATCCCGTTCCTCACCGAGGCCGTATCACAGCACGGAAAAAATAGAAGCATCATACTTAGCCAATTAGGAACTATTCTAACACATGAGGTGTTGGCATGACACGGCAACAACTCTCAAAACGAATTAACCCCAAATGCCGTGGAGAAACTTAAACGGAAGAAATCCAGAAACAATTTAGTGCGTCTAATTTCCACCCCTCCATATCTAATCCTCGATCTATAACTCTGCATTATCAATCTACTTGTGCCTGTCATGGCATTCAAATATGTCAAATAATGTTCCTTCAAGTGGCGGCATGACGTAAAGGAAACGGCGCTATCTGTAATCTGGGCTTCAACAGATTTCAATGCCTCAGATGAAGATCAAGTGAAGCCCCTTAATTAAATCCAGCCGGCTCCCGACGAACACTCCATGTGCCATGATGTTGAAATCTGATTAAGGCGGACCATAATGAATCTTTCTGGCTGCAGTGTGGACCAGAAAGGTGTGTGTGTGTGTGTGTGTGTGTGTGTTGTGTGTGTGTGTGTGTGTGTGTGTGTGTGTGGTGTGTGTGTGTGTGTGTGTGTGTGTGTGTGTGTGTGTGTGTGTGTGTGTGTGTGTGTGTGTGTGTGTGTGTGTGTGTGTGTGTGTGTGTGGCGGGGGAGCAGGGCCCGGTCTCTGATTCATCTCCATGGAAGTGTTAATTGAATTGTTCAAACTGCAGCCAATGATATCGCGTTGAATTCACACCGGGCGAAAGTGCAGATTGGTGCAATAATCACGTTGTCCTGCAGCCAGGGGGGGGGGGTCCATCATTTCCTGTCACGTACCATCAGTGGTGGAAAGTAATTAAGTACACATTTGAGGTACATGTACTTGTACCTGAGTACTCTCTTTCTGTGCCAGTACTACCATCGTACTTTTGAATGTTTATATTACGAAATGTTGACACACATCACTTAGGAAGAACTTGTGTAATATGATGCCATCCAACATTATATATTAAAGGGGACCTATCATGCAAAATGCACTTTGTGATGTCTCTTATACATCAACGTGTCCCCGGTGTGTCGGGGAACTCACGCAAACCCTCTCTCTTTTCCTCCGTACCCACATCTCTAAAAACGGGGAACCACGGAGCTGATCCAGATTTGCGTCCGATATGACGTAACATCTGAAATGTGGACCCACGGGCCAATCAGAAACGTTGCTATCAGAAACAACGCCCGACTGTTCTGGACGTAATATGGTCGGTATTTACATTAGCATGCTAACACTCAGAGCTAACCTGTGCTGGAGAGCATGTGTGTGAAGAAGCAGGAAGTAGAAAGAAACTCACCTTGTGGTATAACCGGCAAGAGAGAAAGCCTTTGAGCTCCAGACTGTTTCAGAGCCTTGATAATCCATGATATGGCGTTTCATCACGGCAGCGTTTTGTTTAGACGGTAGCTGCCGGGTCCCGCATAAGCTCCGCCCCCTCCCCTTTAAAGCTTTATCCCCAAATCAGCACTTTAGAAACAGGAAGTGAAACAGAGGGATATGAGACCTGTGCTATTGCCTACAGACAGCATGATACTGTAGGTGACCTTTAAGTGCCTTTAAGTGCCTTTACTGTAAGTGCCTTTAAGTGCCTAACTAAGGAATAATGTGCGGCTACTTTGTTAAGTCGTTTTTAGGTAAGAAACATTTCGCGCATTCAGCTTCTCAAGATGTTCTGCTTTTCTCATGAGATATTTCAGATTTTATTAGAATCATTTTTCTCCTTTTTCTCCCAATACTTTAAATACATTTTCCTGTTCACACGTAAGTACTATTCTCAATGCAATGAGTATTTGTTACAGTACAGTATTAGTACTTTTGACTTTAGTCAGGAAATAGGATCATGCTTTTTCTCGCAGGAAGATTGTGATATATATAACCACTCAGAAAGCTGTGAGTTCGGCCTGACGGCGTGAAAAGAACCTCACCACCCCGTCTTAAACACCCAATTTACATGTATTAGCGAGATGAGTCTTTGCTCGGCACACTCACTTACACTTATCTTATGCTCGTTGAAATGGCTTTTTTCTCCCGCATTAGAAAACCAGAGGAAAATGTCTCTGCTGTTTACCTTAAGAGCTGAAGATGGAGAGTGCAGCTTTGATCCGTTAGCCTTCATAACGAGTCCTGTTTAAAGGGGAATGCGAACAAGAGGCGTCAGTGAAGAAAGTTTCGGTAACACTTTATATTAAGGTCATGTATTGTTCCCTTAACCCGGGGAACCATAAAGATGACCGCTCCAATTGCAGAGCTCAGGATTGTGGACACATTCGAGACCCTCACGTTTGATCCTGCAATAGACGCCCTGCTTTCATTGGCCAAGAAGTGTGCGACAAATGTTACCGTCGATAAAAAGGCCAACAGAGAGGACATGAAAGCCAAAGGCAAGCGTCTTCCCTCGCTGACGAAGGGCTGGTTTGATCGGTTTAGATAAGGTGTACTGGAAGAGTTGGTTATGAACAAGACTTCACTTTAGAATAGGGAACTTATTCTTAAATAGAAATACTTAATTTTGAGTTCGACACAATTAACACTTGTAGTTTCATGTCTTGTTACATAAGAATAAATCATATTTGTTATTAAGGGAGAATTACTATTCTTGTGCTACTTCTGCCTGGCCCTTATTGAGCATATTAAGACCCAAACTCATGTACAACCTTACTTGCAATGAATCAGCACTAATTAGAGGGTTATTGAGGAAAAACTAACGGCTTATTTCTTGTAGAATACGGTCATGCAGAATAAGGCATTACTAAGTGTTTTATAACGACTAATAAAGAGCCAATATACTGCTAATATGCATGCTAATTAGCAACTAGCTGATGGTTAATTTGTGTACCTTAATATAACGTGTTACCAAGGTTTCTTCTGCTCTGACTTTGTCCGGACGGCACATCGACTTGTCGTACGGGTAGAATCTGAATAC
Source organism: Pseudochaenichthys georgianus (assembly GCF_902827115.2). Classification (NCBI taxonomy): domain Eukaryota; kingdom Metazoa; phylum Chordata; class Actinopteri; order Perciformes; family Channichthyidae; genus Pseudochaenichthys; species Pseudochaenichthys georgianus. Next base: position 12,402,877 of record NC_047504.1, on the reverse strand, counting down.
CGGGGGATTCGCATGAACGGAAAGCAATTTTGGAAATACCTAAAAAGCAACACAGCGACGCGTTCACTTTTCAAAGCAGCTGGTAAAAGTTGATAACAGCCATTTTGTACTTCAAAGCCCTTCTCTACGAACCCTTCTTTCTACGATCGGCAATTTGTTTCGAGAGCAAGCTGGAACTCGCCCATGGACGTCGTCTTTGAAAATCTAATTTTGGCTTCACGCCGCAGTTCGCTGTCATCGTGGGAAAACTCACTCGAGGGGAGAAACGCCCGATATGTGGCTCCGCTGCAAATGATTCTGCCGTCTTGGGATACACACACCTCGGGGAATAGCAGCCGAGCCACTTACCGCTTTAATTAAAGCGCTCGAACGGCAATGTTTATTTATGAGATTGATTTCTTTAAATGAAAGCTTGAGAATAGAAGATGTTCCATTTATAGACCGCTTATGGAGCTGCCGTCATAAGAACATAATACACGACACATCCCGGGATAAGCCGTGCAAACAGAAGCTGCTCTCGTGAACATTTCCCTCAGCATCAACATCTGTGTAAAGTCAAATCAAATGGATTTACCATATCAATATTTACTCCTCTTCTGCTGCTGCGGTCTCAAGTGCCCACGATGTAAATGCGGGCTCCAGAGAGTGCATGTTCTGCTTTGTGGCTCTGGAGCACAAAGGGCAAAGTGTCGGATAAGATCGTATACACTTCACTGAGCGGTAGAGGCAAATGAGCGCATGGGGTATATATTACTTTGAATGACCTATGAAATATGCAGCATCGTCTGACATCATCAAAAGTGCCAATAATATCCAGTTGTAGTGACATGAATAAGCTCGGCATACAAACCCTGTTGGTCCTTACCGTAAAGCACTATTCAGCTCATCGAAAGTGCAATGGCTCGACATTCTGTTACATATAATTGCCAGCTCAGCATAAATACAAATGTGTTGAACAAATCAGCATTACAAGCCGTGTGCGCGGTCGTTAAAAATACACTGTTTGCTTCTGTTTACGGCGATAAAAACGCCAACGCTGGATAACTAATGATATTCCTCTTACACTTTCAAACCTGCAAAGCCTTGTAGCTTAACATCAGCAGGGGTTGGGAATAATTAGTGTCCAGCCGCAGGTAGCAGGGTAGAAATATGCAACACAGCAGCGTCGGTTGTTAACAATTAATCTGACAAGACGCTGCATTAACACCCACCTCTTTTCCCTCGCCTACCAGTCTGAGCTATTTGTGTGCTTTCACTGTCTGTCCATAGCCTTTCTGTGCCTTGTATTTATTCTTATGTGTGCTTTTTTTATCTATTCGTGTCATATTATATTTTATTATAATGTTATGTTCATTGTGAAGCACTTTGGCAAACCCTCTGTTTTTAAACTGCTATATAAATAAAGTGGATTGGATTAACTTGATTGTGAGGAATCGTTACGTCGACTGGACGTTTAGGGCAATGCTAACGTTAGAAAAGCACAAGCTTCATCCCAAAGACGGATAACCACCATTTCAAAAGACAGCTACTCTATCGAGAAGTGCCAATCGGGGTGATATCTTTAGTGTTGAGTATAATTGCGAGGTGATGTTTGTCCTCTCGTGGAGCTAATGTGGCCCTCGACGCCTCTTCAAAAGTGTTTGTAATTATAGCCTCTTCAAACATCAGTGTACATACAACTAATGTACGTATGTGCTTTTGGTTGGTGTAATTAAAGGAAAACTATTGAGGACAACAACTTCAACAGATACAGACTCAAGAATAGACAATTGTAAAATGTGTTAGGGACCTAAGATATTTAACCTTATTCTGTGTGTTGACATTTACGACCATCCCTGCTTCTAATCTCCCGTAAGGAACGTGTTGATGCAGTCATATGTTGATGCTAGGTTTCATGGCCTGACCTGGTGGGCACGGGGGGGTGTACGACTGTGAGAGCGCTGGCTTTCTCAGCTCCACAGATGAGAGAGACGTCTCCTGTGTCTGCAGATGTTTACGCCCATCCCCAATATGTGGGTTGACTCTCTGTAAACTAGTTAAAAGGTCAATCGAGATGCGAGGCTGATCAGATGTGACATGGCAACCCACCCGTGCCGTCAGAACCTTTGAAGGTTCCTCCACAGCATGGACGGTGGTTTGTGAATTTAAAACACTATCTTTTTTGCAGCCTATATTCTACTCCAACGTTTCATCGTCCAAGAGCTTCGAAAACACAAACACTGCGGTTTGTCCTAATTGAAAGGCGTGCATGCATTCATTCACTATTCGCTAAACGACTCTGCATTTTAAAAACCGTGATGTACGCTGTTTCTCGTTGGGATTCGGAGGCTTCGGTTTACGGCGTGCCATTTTCTCTCTCTCTCGTCTGCAACCCGTGAAATGAACAGCACGGCTCTGAAAATGAAAGGATTACCATAAAATTACATCCAAATAGTGCTGATTGCTTGATGAGCATCTGTGGTGCCAATTTCAAGCCCTCCAAAGCCATGTCATCTCCTCACTCTAATGTGCTTCATTAACTCGTGATAGTTCCCGCCACCGCTCGTTATAGAATGCTTTGATGTGGCTGTACAGATTATGGATGAACCTCCATTTCGCCCTGGAGGTGATGATTGGCTGTATTAGCAGCAGAGGGGTCTGCTAATGTAACCGTGGTCCGATTGTCACGCTCACAATGGACTTGAAGTGCACGCGGGGAGTTCGGGTCGAAGAGGGATCAGAGTACATTCGGCTTCGGCCCTTTACTCCCCGTTCCGCATGAATTACCACCAATCAATATTCACAGAGTTCAGTGCGCTTACGGTGTGTCTGCATCCTCAGCGTGCGGGGGATATTCCAAGTGCGTATATGAGAGGAGAGGAAAGGGGCAAAATAAATGTCACTTTTTGTGCGCTTGTAGACTTACTTTAATAGTGTGCTATTAAAACGGCATTTCGTTGTCCTGGCTTACAGGAACAGGACAAGAACACTTGCTAACATTGTACATATAAATAAATAATAGTGACGTGGTGCTGATACAATTAAACATAAAGTGTGTGTTTAAAATATATGTACCGCTGACACAAATAACAGTACTTTGTGCAACATATAGTGTAGTCCATCCATCTTCTCCCGGTCGGGTCTCGGGGGTTTCGTTCCAGCCCCAAACGTTCCTTTCCCCTCATCAACCAGCTCTGCCTGGGGGGTCCCAAGGCGCCCCCAGGCCAGAAGAGATATAGTCCCTCCACCTGGTCCTAGGTCTACCCCTCGGTCTCCTCCCAGCTGGACGTGCCTGGAACACTTCTCTAGGGAGGCGCCCAGGTGGCATCCTAGCTAGGTGCCCGACCCACCCGAAGGAGGAGGAGCAATGTATGCAATGTACTATTTATATTGTTTACCAGCTGCTTCTTCAACACTCAGACTGTTATATATATATGTTGCTCCTTAAGATAATTAGATTGTATTCTTTAAACCTCTTTATCTAAAAGCCACTAATCATCACTGTCTGAACTTTTAAA